>NW_027137828.1:3874799-3893943 GCF_000149305.1 Rhizopus delemar RA 99-880
AAAGCCACATGCTGCTTACCTTTCCAATCATTAGTGGCCTTACCTTTGAGAATGACATAAGAATCAGCAATATGACTATTATACTCAATATTAAAAGATAAACAATTTTTACACTTGTCTTTTGTGAAAATGCTGGATTTACTCCTTTATTTTTGTGAACCAAACAATTCCAAGTACTTACTTTTTTATAAAAGAATATTAATATATGAAATGAAAAGCAAAAAGAATAAGGTAAGGTTTATATTTACTCAAAAAGGTATTTGTACAGTAAACTGGACTCTTTTGGTCATTTTTAGCATTAATATACATACGCAGCTTGATTATTTGATATTTAAAAAAGAAGCTTGATAACTTGGATTGACTTTAATCCAAAGCTTTAAGTTCAAAAAAAAACTCTAATAAATGTTCTATACGTTGCTGCATCAACATTTGTTTTACCAAATTTCTTATAGTTACATGTATATCAAGGTATCATTTTGTCAAAAGGATTAAATAAAAGCGTTTTGCATTCCTCCAGTTCAATCCTATCTATTCTTACTGTATGTTGTATCAGGTGAAATTAAAGTATTTTTTTTAATCTAACAAAGTGTGAAAGTTGAAATTTGACTTATTGTTCAAATTCAATGTTTCAGATTGTGATACACAACATGCTTTGTACATTTAAGGAATCGCTGATACTAGCTATATTATTGACACATAAGCATTTATGCTAGGGTATCACCGATAATAAAGCAAATAATGCGCGTGTGCAGAACTGGGAATGTACAGTTCATATGCCACGATTAATTTGTCAACATATAATAGCTTGCGAGGCTGTATTAGCTTGTCTAACCAATATAAGTTATTAGAATACATCCTCTTACAATACAAAAATACCGCTTTTGTGAAATCATTAGAAAAGCAATTAAAAAGACTGTTGCTTTATGCACTAATAGGGTACTTTTTACTTTAAGCCAGCTAAAATATATTTACCAAACATGTTGTATTTGTGAAATTAAAACTACATTTAATGTTTTTTGTTATTGTTGCTAATTAGAAGCTCTGCCAAAAGCAGTAGTAGTAAATATAGCTTGAAAAAAGATCAATCTTAAATCCCAAATCGTTCATCTAGTATGAACTACTAGTGTTTCGATCAAAATCTAGAATAGATTTTCACGAAATATGGAGACATGAATAAAGCAGCAAATCCATCATTTATTCAAGTAGTGAAACTTCTGTATTTTTATTATCACACTAAATTCTTTTTCAACTTTAAAAAATACGTTTTATTCACCGTTTTACCGTATGTGCGTTTGCATAAGCTTTAAACAGTACAGTAGATGGTTTTTTGATCTTTTCTTTTGGTAGTACAAGATAGAAAAAATAAGATAAGGTTCCTCAAATTTTTACAGTCACCATTGATAAAAAAAAAGAAATTATACTTATGCAAATATACCTTCTTTTGTTATTTTATAAAAAAAAAAGTAAGAGATCAAGCGACCAATTTATAGTTGTTCTCTATATTATCAATGCAAACCGAAGAGACCAAAGACAATGTCCAATTAGGGAGGCTAAATCAATTTGTTTTAAGATTTCTAACAAAAGACTCTTTTACATACAAAATCTTCTTCGGTCCTGATCCCAATAAGGTTCGCCCAAGGGTTCTTTTGCTGTTGGCTGGTTTGGCTTGTGTGAATATCATAATTTGGATCGTTTCCATTATCGTATTTAAACCTTATCCTTCCATGGTGGGCACAGGAACATTGGCGTATTTACTTGGTCTTCGTCATGCAGTTGATGCAGGTAATGTAAGGATCATGCTGTATGAAGTATCTTAACCATTGTTATAGATCATATTTCTGCTATTGATAATGTAACCCGTAAACTTTTAAGTACCGGTAAACAACCAGTCTGTGTCGGTCTCTTCTTCTCCTTGGGTCATTCCACTGTCGTCTTTATCACCTCCATAATCGTAGCAGCCACTGCGAATGCGGTAGCGAACAGCATCGATGACTTTTCAAAGATCGGTGGTATCATCGGAACCTCTGTTTCCATTACCTTTCTTGTGTTGATCGCGATTCTCAACATCATTTGTATGCTTGGTGTGATCAGTACAATGCGTCAAGTGAAAAGAGATGGTGTTTATACCGAAATTGATATTGAAGAATACTTGATGAAAAAGGGTGTACTCGGGCGCTTCTTTTATCCTGTCTTCAAGTTTATCGATGCTTCTTGGAAAATGTATCCTCTTGGATTTCTTTTTGGTCTCGGTTTTGATACCGCTTCCGAAATTACCTTATTAGGAATAACAGCTATTCAGGCTACCAATGGTATGTCTATGTGGATTATTATCTTGCTTCCTCTATTGTTTGCTTCTGGTAAGATAATAAGACATTGTTCTTAGAAATATGCTCAAATTATTATTATTATTTTTTGATTAGGTATGGCTTTGATTGATTCGTTTGACAGCATATTGATGCTCTTTACATATACTTGGGCTTATGTGAATCCTGTTCGAAAGCTCTTTTATAACCTTACAATTACATCTATAAGTGTTGTTGTCGCTATAGTCGTTGCCTTGATTGAGCTATTTTCGATGATTGGTGAACAATTAGAGTTGGATAATGGCTGGTGGAGATTCTGGTATTTCCTGTCTGATAGCTTTGAATATATTGGTATTATCATTGTAGGAGCATTTATCCTCACTTGGATTGTTAGTGCGATTATATACCGTGTTAATGGATATAAGAAACTGGAAAGAGAATTTGATACCTGTGATCCTAGAAAAGTAAAGCAAGTTGCTTCAAAGATGAGTAGTGATGTAGAAGAAGGGTTTAGTGATGAAGCAAAAAAAGCAGAAACTTTGGAATCTCCTAAAAACTAATCAGTTTTTCTGCTATCTGTACAAAATGAATTTATACCAACAAAAGCTAATAATAAATACTTATCGAAAATATTAAATTAATGCAGTTTATTTTGTAAAAGGAGAATATTCACTTATGAACAGCACATTGCAGAGCATTTTATAATCAAATGTAAACAGCGGCCACCATGCATAAACAAAACTCCTATTGTCAATGTTTAAAAAGATTATCTTTCACAATTCTTCATTTTTATTTATTTATTTAAAAGCTACACAGCATTATTATAGTACAATTTACTAATCTCGTGCAACTTTTCACAGTAACAGAATATCCACTCGTAAGCAGAGGAGTTCCCCTGAAAGCACTTTTTTTATTAGTCTTGATCCCTATTTTATATTATCACAGTTTACCATCAAATTTGGTGGATTTAAGGTGTCGGTGTATGTAGTTTTATCTTTTCATGTACGGCCACCAAAGAGTCTATACCGTTCGAAAACAGCTCCTTAGCATAACTGAACCCTTTATAAACTTGAAGGTACCCATCACAGGTCCCTCCTAATATCTTTCACCAGGCAAAAAAAAAAAGCACGCAACAGCCGTGATGATTACTCTTCATCTGGAACTTTGCTCCAATAGACAAAACGACTTGCTTCCACTTGTCCATTCACCAATCAGCTCTATTTTTAGCCCATTGAATCCTTTTCTTCTATTCGTTAGTGAGACTAGGCTTCTTTGCTATGTCATAAAGATCGAAGCCCGGTACTTTTAAAGCCTTATGGCACGTAATGTAAGAAATATAGATTTCTACTTTTCGAATTTGCGCAAAATGCTCATGAATCGCATTTAAATCAAGTGCTTTGCGCTTTTTAGGTCTTTCTGAAGGTGTTAAAACAGAATAATGCCATACTCTTCTAGGCGTTTCTTAGCATTATGAACTATTAATTCAGGTAATTCAATAAAAACTTAAAATCTCGGCGATCTTGTGCCCAAATTGAGGTACACCAGCTATCTGTCCCTAGTCTTACTTTGAAAGGAGACAATTGAAGCGCGGTTTGATGAAATCATGATTAATTTGTATAATAAAAGCTTCATCAGATGAGTCATGCAAAAAAATTGAATAGGAATTTGAAAGAAGCGAATAAAGAGTAATGCCTCAATGCTTATTGCTTAGTCAAGTCACACAACTTTCCGGTCCGAACTTTTTGAGCAAACGACTACCGGACTTTGTTACCGCTCAATCCCTATGGTATACTCATTGCTTAAGTACAATTGATGCCAGCTGCACTAATCAAACCTTCTCTCTTAATCAACAAAGGTAAAAGGGGACCATACCAATAAAGAAGAGAAAGAGATGGATGTGATATGAAAATAGATCGATGTGTACTGATGAATTATTCTTTTTCCTTTTATCATCTCTCTTTCAACTTGGAATTTTTTTATTTATTTTTTTCTTTTGGAAAATTATACATGATTTATAGGCTAGCATGGTTGCTTTGAATTTGCCCGCTGACGTTTTGGCCACTGCTGATGGTACCCGTAAACTTTTCAACAAGTGGAGTTATGAAGATGTCGAAGTAAAGGACATTTCTCTTCAAGATTACATTCAAATCCGTCAACAAGTTTACTTGCCTCACACTGCTGGTCGTTTCGCTGTCAAGCGTTTCCGTAAGGCCCAGGTAAGATTGAGCTCTTTTAACTGTGAACGGTAAAACTGATTCGAAAAACAGTGTCCCATTGTTGAACGTTTGACCAACGCTTTGATGATGACCGGCCGTAACAACGGTAAGAAGCTTATGGCTGCTCGTATCGTTCAACATGCTTTTGAAATCATCAACTTGTTGACTGATGCTAACCCTCTTCAAATCCTTGTTGATGCCATCATCAACTGTGGTCCTCGTGAAGACTCCACCCGTATCGGTTCTCAAGGTACCGTTCGTCGTCAAGCTGTTGATGTTTCTCCTCTCCGTCGTGTCAACCAAGCTATTTCTTTGTTGACCGTCGGTACTCGTGAATCTGCTTTCCGTAACGTCAAGACCGTTGCTGAATGTCTTGCTGATGAATTGATCAACGCCGCCAAGGGTTCTGCTAACTCTTATGCTATCAAGAAGAAGGACGAACTTGAACGTGTTGCCAAATGTGAGTTTTCTATTTTCTCTTTATATGCGCATCTACTTACTTTTCTATTCTATAGCCAACCGATAAATTGTTTGTCATTGGATGTACTTTGTTACAATGTGTTTTTTATTCTTTTCTTAAAATAAAAACTTATTGCAACACATTTTATAAGGTTTTTATTTGTTTTGGATTCAAAGAGGAAATGAAAGGGGAAGAGGGCAAACTATATGGAACAAATGTAATATATTTTTTTTTACAAGTCTATTCATAAAAAAAATGGATGAGAAGGAAAGGAGAAAAAGATACTGTACAGAAACGGGATTATTGATTATCTTCTTGAGCGTAATACAATTTTTCTTGATCAATTTGTTGCTCGATTTCATGTAATTCAGGAATTTGAAGGTAGGCTGTTTTATAATATTGAAGTACTTCGTCTAAAGACAAGTGTGGAATTAAATTCCTATAGAAAAAAAAAGTGAGATATTATGAATAACTGTCTATAAACACATACTTTCTGGGTGCAACTTTTAAACAATGCTCAGCATCCATATCTAAATCAAGAACACTATCATAATGTGCACCTGGACTGAATGCGATACGAAGTGAATATTCTTTATTCGTGCCGTCATGTCGATCTCTTTCGTAAAGTTCAAATGTGATTTGTGTTAAAACTAATGAGAGAGGGTTATTTTATGTACTGTTTTATAAAGAATGCTTACAGTCTAGTTCGGGAAGAATAGGTCTAGGAAACTTTGTTGGTAGACCGGAAAGATAAACTAAATTTAAAAGGGCATGTACGTGGGACTCTATAGAAGAATGAATTAGTCAACCAGAATCAGTGATGGTTTTAGAACCTTTTGTAAAGTAAAGTCTTGTTTTTGGTTTTTCTGAATCTTTAAAATTCTCGAGATCATTGATGATACTCTTTAATAATGGCAAGCCGATCAGCATACCAATCGTTTTCTTTTCCTTTTCACTTATGCCATATTCTTGAGGAGCAACAAAATTAAAAAGTTCTCGCACATAAACATACAGATTTCTAAGATCAGTGTTGTTGGGATATTCTACAGTTTTACTATTGCTGAATGAATTCTGATTATTTCTGCCAAAGGAAGGAGAAGGGGTAGCTGATATCTCTGGATCACTAAAGATGGCTTCTAGAAATTGTCGATTATGTAAAGCATCGTATTTAAGTGAATCATAGAGTTCAGGAATACTAGATGGATCTGGCCAAAGCGAATTTTTTTGTTTTGTGTCAGAAAGAGTATCACTGCTGTTTTCAAAATTATTAGGTGAATCACTACAAAAGTTATTAAACATCTTTTCCCAACGTTCTTTAAAAAGTGTAGGTGATTCAAAGCAACACCAGCGACGTTGTAATTGATCAATGTTTTTTGTAGCCCAATTTAATCTCATGATATTTCTCAATCGACACATTGTGTTTGACACTTCCTGCAGGATGACATGAGGTTGAGGATAGTCGGATGGCCAGTTTGCTTGTGCTAATAAAACAGGTGGTACTTCATAACCCGGGCACAAGAGATGCTTGAGTTGTTTTTTGACAGTGTCCATTTGTTCTTTAGCCGCATTACTGTCATCCAAGAGATATTTACTTTCTGAAATGATGCCTTCGATCGATTCTGGTTGTCCAAGGAAATAACGAGTAAAGATTTCGGCTAGAGAAAAAGTGTGAGTTACTTTACAATTCTACATTCATTCATACCTGTTGCACGAACTCTTCTTTCAGAACTACTGTATATCTTGACATCATCATACAAGTGTTTATTTAATATGTTTATGTCCTTTCGCAAGTTTTCACCCAAATCCCTTGATTGATGTAAACCAGCATGAGTAAACTATAAAGGGTCAATAGCAGTTCTCTTTGTAGATCATCTTACCTCTCCACCCCATTTCACATTCACTTGTAATTTTCGCAACTTGTTTGATTCTTTATCATAAATAGGCTTAACTTGAACCTTTGTCCCCGGTAAATCACACTTTCTTTCTAAAATTTCCTTTAAGGCAGCCAATTTATTTTCATGTTCCAGTTTGAGTTTTAAGCATTGATTGATCGCATTGATTACCAATTGTAATTGATGCTTTTGGCGAAAGACGACTTCCTTTGTACTCCCTTCCAAAAGATTCACAAATGGCTGGGCAATTAATGAAATTTTATACTTGTTCTTTGGTGTACGATCAGCATGACGAAAGACACCTGCAAAGCCTTTGAGTCTCCAAGAGTTTTCTGGAGCAATCCCTCTTGGAATATCATGTAAAGTAGTAGAAGGTCGTCTCTGTACTGATCTCAAGAAAGTCTCACTTAATCTTCTTGCACATTCATCATAATAATCTTCATTTCCTTTTACAAAACTCCAACCATTGACATCAATAACATAAGATTTCCCTTGCACTCTCAATAAATCAAATCCACAAATCATCTGTCCAAATGCTGCAGAAACCTTGGCTGATATTTGTCTTTCTTCGTCTGTCAATTCTGTTATATACCGAATTTCTTTGCCTTCCGTATTACGTTTGACTAGTCCATCTACGGTAGGTGACCTAAGTAATCAATTTAGACTTTCTTGTCCCTCCCTATTTACTAATGACTGTTTACTTTCTAGTTTCTGCATGAACAAATGCTGGACCAATGGTGTATACTTTAACATCTTCAGAATTCTCTGTCAACATCATTTGTTCATAGATCCATGATCCATCAGATGCTGGATTATTCAAATTTTGATCAAACTCACTCGACTTATTACCTACCTTTAAGAGAATAGGTTAGTAACAGTTGATTTCAGTGAATGAGTTTACTTTTCTAAATAATCTTCTTCCACCTCCACCTTGTTCTTTTGAATAATAAATATTGATATTATGATTTTCACTATCAACTGGTTTCTCTAAGAAAGTCTTTTTTAAAACGACGCCATCCACTTCAATAGCATCCTCTGTGATATGATAACGAGTTGTATTTTCATTGTATTTCCCAAGGATTCTACAAAGATCCATACCCGAATGTTCATAAAACGCTTGAGCAGCTTCTCGATCCACCTTCACACCTCCATCACGCGAGATGACTAAGCGTGGAGGGGTAGGGACACCAGCAGCATCCAATATGGCCAATACAATTCGACGATCCCATAAAAGTGACTGCATGCAAACGTCATTAACAACAAATGGCTTACGAAGTTTTACATATTGAATGGCCTTATTCAAAGGAAATCCATTTGAAAAGAAACATATCAAGAAATCACATCCGGGCCAATTTTCGACCTCTGTTTAAATAGGATGAGACTTTATTGAATAAGATATGATTGAATTACCTTCATCAATAATAGTTTTATCACCAAAGATAATAATATCAAATTTACCATATCCAAGTATCCTATCCAATATATATCGCATCGGTTTCGACCTGGCTTTTTTATCCATAGCACAAATACCAATGACATCTAAATAAATTAATTTTCCTATTCAGAATAAAAAAAAAAAAAAATTGGGATTTTTTGTATACAAACACTTTAAAGTATAATCAACTGAAGAGTTGGATGGCATGTTTTTTTTTTATAGAAGAAGAACAAGTAAAAGAAAAAGAAAGAGACAAAAAATATGTCTTTTTTTTTTTGACGTTTTGACTGTGCCAGTAAGAAATTATATTTGGCCAATAAAATGACACCATTATTTTAACGGACTTGATTTTTTTTATTTTTCTTTTTTGTAGGTGTGCATCTGTTTATTTTCTATTTTTATTTTTTATTTTTGCTTTGTTTGGTAAGGATTATCAAATGATGCCTTGCTTATATCAATGTCATAAAGAATCATGTTTCTTTTTTTCTTTTAAATGACAAATGTTTCACAAGAAAAAAGAAACACGTCAACCTATCACGTGCAACTTCTTTATTACATATTTGGTTCACTCAAGTCGTACATTCATTCAATCTCTCGATTTGTAGGTTTGTGAACAATTCGGCTGGGTTCAGTTAGCAGATTTCTATACCAGACACATTTACTCTTTTGGATTTGATTTGCATAAACTTATCTTTTGAATAGCTTATAGCCCAAGTATTGATTGAAAGCTAATTCAAAGGGTAGTCTTTGCGTAGACAGTTTTTTGCTATTGGAATAAAGAAAAAAAGCAAAATCAGGACATATTTTAAATACTACGAGGAATTCCCATTTACTATCTCCAAAACATGATATAATATTCAAAAAACAATCCTATTTTATTAAACTTGGCAATTTTTTAAGCAATTTATATATGTCTTATTGGGGAGCTAACAGTGGTTTATTTTGAGCTTGATGACGCAAACGCCTTCTCTATCAAAGATTGTTTACAACTATGGATCATCATTTTTTGCAACAGTTTGACGCGTGTTTTCTTGCTATTAGCATTGGGTGGCTTTTGGTAATAACCATTTATTTCAAAACTTTCTTTCTTTAAAATCATTGCATATGAATGGAATCGAGAATTAATACGTGAACACTTGCCTGGTAATCAATTATATATCCCCTTGTATTTACCTTCAAGCACATATCAAAAGCGAATCCTGACTCTCCCATTCCCCGATTCATCCGTCTTTCTTTAGTTCAACTTCTGTAAAGCCAGGGTTCTTTTTATTTCATATATTGTCAAAGGGCATACCTGGTTTTTCGTCAGATTTATCCGTATATCTCTAGATGGCTGATCGTATCTTTTTATAAAAATATTCTTGTATTCACAAGTTTCACTCTCATAACATTTATGAAGTCAATAGGCATCGTTTATTATAATTGTTTTCGATTATAAACACATCATTTTTTAAGCCATAAAAACTGATTACTTAAACAAAAGCTATCTATAGCATCTTTGGTGTAAAGTATCGCAATGATTCAACCAATAGATACAACTGGTATTTATCTAGTTAATCCTAAATTCTTTTGATGTATTTGAAGCATAGGCTCATGAAGATTATCTTTATCCTATAGCTTAATATCAGTCATTTCATTCATTCTTCTTAAAGGTTCCCACATTTGCTTTTGTATAGCCTACGTAGTATAATACACCAACGACTTTCTCACTGAGAATTCTCATTCTGAATTAAACTTTTTATTCATACAAATGATAGCGAAGAATATTTCAATCGTATCATAATAGAATGTTTGAAGGACATATGGGGCCTACCAAGCATAATATAGTATAAAACTACTCTGTAACCTCTGATTAGTCTTGCATACAGCAAATATTACTCCACAGAATTCTACAATAAATTGAACATTGTGCCTGTCGTGTGATAGCTGACTTTTTAAGATATCCAGCATCCGTCTCTTTTCGCTCGCTCTGGATTCGCTCAGCAATGAAGGTGATCTCCTGTTGTGAAACCTGACTTTGTTATTCAGCACAAGACAAACAAATAGCGGATAAAGAATCTCGTTGCTGTCGTTTTTTTTTTTTTTTTTTTTTGTTGTAAAGCATGAGTTGATTATTTGCATCAATCTACTCGTTGTCCGCCAAAATGACGAGTGAAATACTGATGCTACTTTCCACTAAAGCCTAAAGCTTTGTCGGAGTTTGCAATGGTGATGATGCTATTTCGCGACCATAAAAGAAAGTAGGCTTATTTGCCAACTTTTGGCGATACTCTTTGACAACTGCTGCATAAACAGGATTAGCAAGCCATAGACCAGGATCTGTGTTGAAAGAGAGACTAGCCTTAAGATTTACCTGAAGTATGATCTAGCCAATTTGAGCCAAGAAGTTAAACAACCACATCATCATAATTAACTGACATATCAATTGGCAGATAGATATAATTCATCGTAGATAAAGTACTGGTGCTAAGGCAAAGAATAAGGGCGTCTAATGAACGCAAGTTGATTATCATGTTTTGGAAGTGATATTGGGAAAAGTATGGCCAATGTAGAGGCGGAGAAGCTGAGGTTGATTTTAGCGTGTTTTGCCAAGTATATAATACAAGACAAAAACTAAAGGTTGTATATATGACTTTTGTCGTACTTTCCTTATTAAATACTTAAATGTCGCGTGAGATTACTCGGGATCTCCAAGTTATATAATTTTAAGCTATCTCTATATAATACTACACGTTATATAGTCTTAAGTACATATAAACAACTTTAGTAATTTACATTGTGCAACTTCGGTTCCTCAATTATTAATTTTATAAAATAAGATGTAGTTTGTATTTAATGAGCCCTCTCTTCTGTCTTCACTCAATAAAGAGGTTCAAGAGACTCACCGATTGTCAAGTTTCCTTTTTTATCTTATATCATTTTCAATCGACTACAAACTACACACACCAATACCATATTTTTTCGATGAATTCTAACATCGAACCTGCTCAAGAGCCTCCGCCATCACCATTATCAAAGGATGTGGCCAACCAGTTCAATAACATAGTTTTAATAGCAAATAATAATGCATCTATCCAAAAGGATGTTATTATGACCAGATCTGTAGTTGCAAAAGCTTCTTCAATCGATACAAAAATATCGCCTGAAGAACGCATCTCAGAATTGGAAAAAAGAAAAGCCAACATGTACAACATTTGGAAAGTCTTAGATGATAAATCTTCAAAGTTGATGTTGATGGATGATGACCACCTTCTCGAGGCCAATCAAAAAAGATTATCCTATATAGAAGGAAACATCCAAAGACTCACCAACTTAATTGAGGCTGAGCGAAAACTTGTTAATTTAACTGTGCCTTTCATATCACATAATGTTAATAATAAGTACATTCCCAGTGACCAATTACCAAAATTCAATGTTGACCCCACCGCAAGTGCCTTATATCAACTCACTCACCGCGATGGTAACAAAAACAATAAAAATTCTACTAACGAGCCATCTTTAGAAAGGTTCCTGAAAGAATTTGAAAGAAAATTTCGCGACCATGATGTCTCGATTGATGAAAATTGGTTGCCAAACTTAGAAATTTGTTTTGAAGAGTCTGACAACTACCTTGATCACGATTGGTTTGTTCGTTATGTGAAAAGGCCTGTCGTAGAATTGAAGGAAAAAAGAAGTTGGGTTCAAGTTAAAGGCCTTTTGACGCAAAAGTTCGATTTAGCTTCCCAAATATCACAGTTGTCTTGGACAAAGTATCTGGTAAACTTTAGGCAAGGCGCAACCGAGTCCCTTATGGCCTCAATTTATCGTTTCCGTCTTTTTGCCACTTCTGCCAAGTTTTCTTCATCTGTACCAAACCCTATCCTTAATACTCTTTTTCTTACAAGGTTATTTACAACTAAGTATCAAGACATAATTCTTGCCACTGTTGAAAAGTACAATAAGCCTCCTTTTTTTAGTGTTAATACAGCAAAAGAAAGTATATATGCTCCTAGTAATGGTCCCATGCCACTTGACATGTCTTGGGATGAATTTGAAGCTATTCTTGTTAAAAATATTGCTCATCTTGAAAGTGCTTTGATTTATATTCAAAAAGAACATCAACAAGAAGTATCAAAAAAGCATATTGAACCATCGAATGATCATCAAACAAAGAAAAGAAAGTTTATCACCTCAAATGATCAACATACAAGATACAACAATACCTCTCCTCGTTCTAATTCATCCAATTACACCAACAGCACTAATAATAATAACAATAGATCAATCAACAGCGTTTCTCGATTTAACTCAAAAAAAATTTCCAAGAAATAGCTGATTTGAAGAAAAAAGATTTTTGTACACACTGTAAAACAGCAAAATATTCCGTCGACCACGCCAAAATGTGTTCTGTTCGAATTAAATATGAAGAAAAAAAGAAAGCATTGAATAATCATAGACCTTCTGTAAGTACCAAACTAAATAATATAAAAAGTTAAAAATGAAAAAAAAAAAGACAAAGCTACCGCTGGCCTTGAAGTAACCCTTCAACCAATCTTGCAAGTCAAAATTTAAAAATTGCTAAGAACAATATTTCTAATTCTTTCTCCTTTAACTCTAGCCAAGATAATATACAAATAAACAATAAACATTATGACTCCTCTTCCGAAGATAAATATGAGTTGTTAGTTAATGAACATCTTGGAAATTTAATTTCTCCTAATAATGTTAGTAATCTTGATTTATATCACAACAACGTAAATATTTTTGCTTTACGCAATAATGCTATAGGAAACATTGACAATCCTTTTGATTCTGATTGTGTTTCTTTTTCATTTGTCACTCCAATCACTCTAAATAATAATAACACCTATGGTATCATTGATACTGGTACTAATGTCTCTGTTATCAATAAGAATTTTGCTAACGCTAATAATATTGAGTTCAATTACATCCCTTGTTATCATGTTCTGGCAAACAGTAATAAGATTCCACAAATGCAAGCAACCTATTTTATCAATGTCAAATACGATAATATAGACCGCGTTATTAAACATAAATTTGATGTTGCTGATGACAGTATTACTTCTTATGATAATAAGATTCACATTGGCGTAGATCTTCGTATGCTCTCAATCCTTTTAATGAATGCTACAGTAAAGTATAAAAGTACTGAAAAAGAAAAAGAAGATTCTATTGTTGATAAAGCATATGAGCCCGACATATCTCGAGCTGGTACTGATAAAGAACAAAAGGCCTTTGATTTAGCCATCAAATCTTACATAGTTGCCAATCAATAATTAAATAAGAACTCTTTATATAACATTCCTGATGCTGTATTGTATCTACCAACCCCTCCAAATCATGTTGCCAATATCAAACAGTGTCCAATTCCTCATACTCTACAACCTAAAGTACTGGAAATAATTAATAATTGGATTGAATATGGCGTCATTGTCCCCGCTAAACCTTCTGCGCGAAATCTACTAATAACTGTAACTGTAAAAAAGAATCTAGTTTCAGCATATAATATTGAATATTTCAGTAACATAATCACAACTTTTAGAACGCATTGAAGTCAAAACCAATCTACGCCTTTTGATTTTTTTTTTCAGATCGTAGGAAGAGATATGCGCATTCAATAAAGTATTTATTATTTGAGTTTATAGTGATGTACTATATTATATAGGCTCTTTATTTGAGCATTTTTAAAAGTATTAAGAGAATGTTGTATAGTGTTCTGAAGTTGGTGTAAAGGAACACTGTCATAGGCTTCAGCCGTTCTTGTTCTCAGATCCTATTTATCACTAAATTAGCTACACCTTATTTTATTTTTGATTATAGCCTAAAACTATTCGATAGGATTAAGTCCAGGAAAACATGGGGGAGGTATACACATTTGTACCTTCTGCTCGTTACTATTCTTTCGACCTCTTCAGAAGAATGAATAGGGGCATTATCCATGGTAAGATAAAACCCTTTCATTTCAGGATGCTAACCTATAAAGTTCAGCGTTTGAGCAATATATTTTAAGTAATGGCCAGTGAAAGTTCCTTTGGATGTATTTTTTTTTTTTTTTTTTTTTTTTTTTTTTTTTTATCCAATATGTCACATCATAAGTTGTTAACCATGAATTTACCGTTGGAATATATACCTGGTAGTGACAAAATGAGTCCAATGGTGCTCAAACACCAGGATGTTGTCGATCTTATCACCAAGGAATTACTAGATGCCCCAAATAGTATTTACACTCTGGCTGATGGCGATTGGAATAATTCAAGATGTGATGTTCTCTATATGTCCAATCTACCTTTGTCATTCCCACCAGTGCTGATTGAAGTTCAAAACACTATCAATGATCTGTTCCTCCAACGATTGGTTTCCTAGTCGTTGAATGTCGTCAAAACTTATCACGCTCTCCCAGTGGTATTGGTGTTAGGTACCAAAAAAATTTCTTCAGTTAGCCTGAGTTTGGATTTCAACAAGGAGTCCGAGCAAAAGCCATGGTTATTGACGATCCCTTCTTTGATTTGGGCAAAAAAATGCTTTATCATATCCAAAGAAACCATTCCCGACAATAATTATTACACAAATCCCATGAACCCCCTGCTTGGCCTGCCACTCTTCCTGTTGGAACAGCAACAACCGTCTTTGCATTGTCATACTTATTCTGAAGACCCGACCATTATCCTTCTTTATCAAATCGCGTTCGCGCAATTATACCCTCAGAAAACATACCAACAAAATTTTCAGTCGGCTGTGGAAACGATATACTCAACGAACAAACGCTTATTTGGAAGTATTCTTGATAAATTTAACTCAAAGGAACCACTCAACAAGATTCGACGAATTTGCGAAAAAGGTATATATTACAATGATGAAGCAAAGGTCAAAACCGTGGATAATTCAGCATCCTCACAGTCATCGGATGAGCTGGATTTCCCTGAACCTTTACCCATGGGACCACAATCAAAGCGAACACATACAATGGTGGACGAAAACATTAAATTTGTTGAATCATTCAAAAAAGAACAAAATGGCCGTATGAACTGGCAGTCTTGCTTAAAAGCCGGTCATCGTCGCAAGCTTCTTGTCGGATACACTACTCCGGAAAGCTTACGAGTCACGTATGCTATGGTTTCAAAAAAAAAAAGACAACAAATAAATCTGGTTTCTTCTTTTAACATCTTCATCTGTAACCAAGGTGCCGCGTCTTGCTCATATTTTATGTCGCCTCGACCATATTCATACACAAATTCAAACATCATTATGAAAAAAAAAAATAAAGAACAGTCAAATCATTACACTCTCGAGATTTTTTTTTTTTTTTTTTTTTACACATATGCTTAACCTACCTGATGAATGCTTACCTGATTCGTATCGCTACATTGATTTTGGGAGCGTCCTGTGACCATTACATGGGCTCTCTATTTCGACATTTATCCCAACACTTGTATGAATGTGAAACGAAACCTTTGAAATGACTTTTTTCCACACTTTTGCAAGATTCTGTAATTCTTTTTGACAGAGTATCTTCCTGCAAAACCCAATGACGCTTAACTTTACTCTTTGCTACTGCCCAGAATTGTTCTATTGGGTTGAGTTCAGGAGAGTAAGTGGGAAGATACACACATTTGTATCCTCGATACTCAATGTACTTCCTTATGTTTTCATGCGTATGAATGGGCGCATTACCCATGACTATATAACGATCTTTTATATGCGGATGCTTGTCCATTTCATCAAGAGTCATTTTTAAGAAAGTGATATAGTGGTCTGTTACGGTACCTGAGCTTATGTATCCTTCAGTCTTTCTCTTCTTCGCAGGTCTCGGTTTTTTTTACATCGACTGTAATCAAACCTGCAGCAGAAATAGCCCCCATATAGACGCTGTGTTTGCTCGCGTAGTAGGCCTGGTAACAATGGCACGCGTGCCTTTTTTGGACCAAGCCCTAAAGCGTTTCATATTGATATCAAATGCAGACTCGTCAAGAAACACGCAATTCATCAAGAGGTTCATGTCCATATTTTCCCATTTACGAACTCAATCATGCCGCTCCTCGATCTTTGCTGGACTGTTCCTTTCAATAGAATGAAAATCTACTTTTTTCAACGAAAGGTTGCACTCACGTCTCATAAAGTTATTAACAGTGCTGCGTGATACTTTAAGACCATGAAATCGCTTCAGTATATGCTCAGTCACTTCAACAACGGTAGCAGAGGGATTAGCATCAATGAAGTTGACAGCAGTCGATTTATGCTCTTCATTTAAGATGCACTTACGACCTGTCTTTTTACAGCTCTCAAAAATACTGTCAGGACACGCATTATACTGACTAACCCACCTATAAGCTATTCGAGGGCGAATGCCCAACTGCTTTGCTGCAGCTGAAGCAGTCATACACTTTTCAATCTTCAGATCGAAAAATCTAGCTTTATTCTGGACTGTATAATGCACATAGTCTCGTTTTGGTTTTGCCTCCTTCATATGAACATCTTCATTTTTTAGCTTTTCTAATGACATTGGGCAAGTCAGAGATGATTCATTGGGGACTGCATTTCTCAAGTACTCTGTATGAGTAGCAATACTCTCAACAATAAATTCACTCTGATCAACAATATAGTCCATGGGCCCAGGACCACCCATTCTCATCAATAACATTTCCGCGTCCATCTTCATATAAAAATATAGTACTCATGTTGAATTGTAAAGTATTTAGAAAAGAAAAAAAATACTCAATCTCGTTTTATATATTTTCGGGTGCCAAGAATCACGACGTGATTTCTAAGCAAAACGGCGAGTGGCTTTATTTCTAAAATATGAAATTGATTTTGATTGGCCTGTGGCATCAATTTTGGCTAACCAATGACATCATTTGTAATTGACCAGTGACATTGATTTTGATTGGCTGTGACATTACTTGTTGGATGCACTGTTTATTATTTTAATGAAGAAAAAAGGGTTATTAAATTAAAAAGCTTAATTATTCTTAGTACTTTATTATAGCATAAAAAAGGTTATGATTTGTTTCTTACAGGAATAACTCCCTCTTTCTTTTCACCTCTCCTTCTACTATTCCTACTCCTCTTCCTCTTTTATCTCCCTTCAATATATAACTTCTTTATCTTGAGAAGAAAAAAAGAAACTATGTTCTTGTCTAAAAAATTTTCATCTAATTCAACTTGATTACTTGATTACTGTACAGTAGCAACAATAAGCCTTTATTCTTTTATTTTAAAAGAAAAACAAAATAAAACAACTGTTGCGTCACAACTTCCCTGCATTTTTTTGTTTTATTTTTTTATCTGTTCTCACTTTTTTGACATTATAAAAGACAAGAAAATGAGGAAAACTTTTTTTTTTTTTTTTTTTTTTTTTTTTTTTCACTCTCCTTTTTTAATTTTTTAACAAGAGAAAAAAAAAAAAAGCAGAAATAGAAGTTGATATTCCATGTCAAGATTGAAGTCAAAGTATTCCAACTTACTTAAAGACCAAACCCCTTTTTCTAGTAGCGAAGAAGAAGAAGAAGAAGAAGTTGATATTGATGATCAGTACGATTCTGGTGTCATTCGTTGTATATGTGATGATCCTAGTGATGATGGTTTTACTATACAATGTGAACACTGTTTAGATTGGCAACATGCTTCTTGTGTGAATGTAAAACGTAACAAGATTCCAAAACATTATTTATGTAATCGGTGCAGTCGACTTATAAAGAAGAAACGTCCTGCTGTTGAACAACATCAGAAGGAATTAAAAGGTATAAAGGATATAAAAAATGACAATTAAAAGAAAAACTAAATTATTTTAATAGTAGAAAGAAAGAAAAAGAGAGATGAGGAAGAGGAAGAGGAAGAGGAAGAAATGGTGGATAATGCGACAATGAATCAAAAGGGTTATGTTCATACCTCAAGATGTATTATCAGACAAAGAGCTGTAGCCAACATTTTTAAAGAAGTACGTCAATATTGGTTTCAATTGAACAAATTAAAAACCCCTGTTACACTGGATGCTGCTATTGTGAAAGGATTAGAATCGCTCATGATTATGGAGAGCAACCTTTTAATACCAAGTATTCCCAAAGTTTCAGTTAAACCTATTAAACGATCTATGCGTGGTTCATACAATGAAAAAATTCCTTTAAAAGGTGTCTTTGCTGATATACATATTCCTGAAGATCGCTATTTAATGGAAGTCACAGGAGAAGTCAAGTTAAAATCAGAATACAAATCCAACAATCACTTTTCTTTACTTGGAACCCCTCTTCGTCACATATTTTTTTATCGCTCATTAGACGCTTGTATTGATGCTCGTGAATTTGGAAACGAAGCCCGCTTCATTCGAAGATCATGCCAGCCTAATTCAGAAATCAAAAGCATCATCTTGCCAAATGATAACGACGACATTATCATTCACATGGGCATTTATACAACCGAAGAACTGGATAAAGGTGAGGAAGTTACCATTGGTTGGAACTGGCAGCGTGGTTTACTCATACATCAAAAATATCAAGAGTTTTTGAAAAAGAACACGAACGACGAGCCTAAAAGAAAACCCGAATCAACTGAAGTAAGAAATACGTTACGAAGGGTTATAAAACTGCTTGAAACTCAATATGGCGAATGTGGTTGTGAGGATAAAGAAGAGTGCTTTATTGAATACATCAAAGAAGAAATTGAAAGCGAGTCTGAACCAAAACCAAAGCGAAAACGTCCTGGGCGCCCTCGTCTCAGCGAATCTAAACCACTAACAGCAAAGTTCTTCAGATGATGAACAAAAAACTAAGCACAAAGAATAGATTGTTATCATCGGGACCCTTTGGTTGTTGCTTCAAAAAGAAACATTTCACTGACTATCGCTC
>NW_027137828.1:3894853-3970030 GCF_000149305.1 Rhizopus delemar RA 99-880
ATCATGCGACGAAATTTACCAACTAATTAAAAACAATGTATATTCCCCTCCCCCTCCCCCTTCTCCTCTATTCTACTATTATATTCTTGTCCTACTTCTTTCTATTTCTTGTGTAAATATATATTTTGCTCTTTACATTTATTAAACTTTATAAATACTATTTTTTATTATTAAGAACGATAATCAGCGTTAATACTAACATATTCATGACTAATATCACAAGTCCAGAATTTGGTTTCACTGTTACCTAATCCAAGATCTACCTCAATCTTTAAATCTTCCATTTTTAAAATTTCGGACGCTCTTTCTTCATTCACTTTTTCAGGTTCTCCTTTCACCATCAACTTTAATCTTTCGCTATCATCTGTAGGTACGAACGTTACACTGACAACACTGGGATCAACATCAACACCGCAGTGACCAAGACTTGCACATATTCTTCCCCAGTTAGCATCTTGACCATACAATGCAGTTTTGACGAGCATCGATGTAGCAATGTGTGATGCAGCTTGCTTAGCACTTTCAAATGACTCTGCTCCCTATTGAATATAGTTAGATTTAATTCATTTAACATATAGTCTTTTCGCTTTACCTTGATGTGAAGAGTGACAAATTTAGTTGCCCCTTCACCGTCTCTGACAACCAATTGAGCAAGCTCAGCCGCAAAGTGTGTTAGGTGATCACGGAAGGCCTCATAATCACTTCCTTCAGATTCAATGCGTACATTGCTTGCACCATTAGCCAAGACACTGATGGTATCATTTGTACTCATATCACCATCCACACTAATCGAATTGAAACTACGGTCAACTGCGTATTTGAGCGCCTTTTTTAACAATTCAGGCTTCACATAGGCATCTGTCACCATGAAGCCAAGCAAAGTAGCCATGTTGGGGTGAATCATACCTGCACCCTTTGCGATGCCTGCCATTCTAAATTTAGAGTTTTGTAATTCAAACTCTCCTGAGCGCAATTTAGGAAATGTATCTGTCGTCATAAAGGCCTCGGCCGCATTGGCCCATCCGTCCGTGTGTTCTGAAGACAAATGGGCGTAAGCATCGCGTATGCCAGATTCTATCTTGTCCATAGGCAAGTTTTGTCCAATCACACCTGTGGACATAGTCAATGCGCTTAGACGGTGTCCTACCAATTCATCTACAACAGAACGCATCTTCTTAGCATCAGTGATACCTTGAGCGCCCGTAACAGCATTAGCACAACCTGAATTAGTTACAACCGCATAGACTTGATTGCTGTTTTCAGCTAACGTTTCTTTACTCACCAAAACAGGGGCAGCTTGAAATTTATTGGTGGTAAATACAGCAGCAGCAGAGCAAGGCAATTCAGACACAACTAGGGCCACATCCTTGTTCTTGTTTTTTTTTATATTAGCTGCAACACCGCTCGCCTTAAATCCAGTTGGATAAATGCCTGATTGTGAAATAAGGGATTGTTTACGAGCGCTTAGATGATTATATTTGCTCGAATAGAGCCTTTGTCCAAAGGATTTGTTGATCAGTTGGCGATTGAAGCGAAGCATGGCCCTTAGAAGAAAGAAAGAGAGAAAGATATATCGAGATTATCAATCTAATAAAGTGTATCTGACTTTCAAAGCCACAGTAGTATGTTGCATGACTCATTTTCTGATAATTTACTGGACAAGAATTATGAAAATTGCATTGGTTTCATCTTTGCTACAGTATTGCACCATTATTGGCCTTTATGTACATGAAAAAAAAGATAGGTTAATACTGCATTAAGTAATACAAGTCTATATCGCATCTAATGCTGTCAAGTGCTTAGTAGTTGGATTTGTATAATTTTATTCTTTTTAATATATTAAAGTCTCTCGATTACTTACTATCTTCTTATGCAAAAGTGAGTTGCTCTAAAGAAGATACAGCGTATTGAGTTGATTGACTTAATAAAAAGTTACATATTTATTGCCTTAAAATCATAACAAGCAGTTGTCTTTATAAACCTTTGCCTTTATTTATTCATACTAAAAAATATTATAATAAAAAACAGAAAGTTGCAATACTTGAATCTACAATCGAAAAAAATAAAATAAAAAAACTATAATAAAAACTGTTTCAAAAAAAAAAAGCTAAGATTATAAATGAATATGATTGGTTAACAAACAAAATGAGCGCGAATTTGTACGCGGCGCGTTTCATTCTCTCTTTTTTCCTGTCACTTTTTAATCAAAAAAAAAAAAAAATGAGCGATTTGCATTCAAGTCAGGATATTAAGATGTCTTCTGCCCCTTTTGAGCCTCATACCAATGCCAAGAAGAGAAAGATTGCACATAGCGATACTTTTCAAAAGCAATCTAGTACTTTTGAAGACGAGTTAATAATGTTGAATGAAAGCATGGATCAAGATATTAAATGTAAAATTTATATAAATTGCAGTAGGACTTTGTTTATTAATTTTTGTAATTAGTTGAAAATACAGAACATACATGGTCTCGTCCGTCACCACCGCCGCTTGATCCTTCAAAAGATAAACTTGGTAAAATGCAAATTTGTCTTTGTTATTGCTTTTGTATTTATGACTTTTATGTATAGTATTTCAACAAATTGAAGTTGACGACTATATGGATTATACTGTACGTAAACCAACAATTAGACTTTATGGTGTTACGCAGGTAAAATGGAAGCTACTCCCAAAACAGCAAAAGCTGACAATAAAAAAAAATAGGAAGGAAACAGTGTCCTTTGTCATGTCAAAGGTTTTCACCCATATTTTTATTTTCCTGCTCCTGTTGGATTTCAGCGCAGTCACCTTGCATCCTTAAAACAATCTTTATCTGTAAGCTGAGTACAACTAAAATGACAGCTTTGTATTAATACTTTATTAGACTGCAGTAGGATTTGGCAATATTATAGATAATGTGGATATTGTTATGAAGCAAAGCATTTACGGTTACCAAGGAGATATAAAAACCCCATACATTCGAGTGACAGTCTATGATCCAAAGGATATTTCAAAATGTAAAGGCAAGATAGAATCTGGAATCACAGTTGCTGGTTTAGATCGCCCATGCCGAGCAGATACAACATTTGAGAGTAATATTAGCTATGTGCTTCGATTTATGATTGATTGTAAAGTCACTGGCTCGAATTGGATTGAGTTACCCCCCGGAACTTTTTCGTTTGTTAATAAAAGAACATCTGAAATACAATTAGAAGTCGAAACAACGTAAGTAGGATAAAAAAAGAACAAAATAAGAGAGTTATTAAAAACTATACAGATATGACAAGCTTATAAGCCATGTGCCTGAAGGTGAATGGTCTGGTATTGCACCTCTCAGAATTTTAAGTTTTGATATTGAGTGTGCTGGTAGAAAAGGTATTTTTCCTGAACCAAGCGTTGATCCTGTTATCCAAATAGCCTCTGTCGTTCAAATACATGGTAATATAAACAACGCTTATTATATGTTAATAGGTTTTTGATTGTGTTGATTAGGTCAAAAGAAACCATTTATTAGAAATGTGTTTACATTGGATACATGTGCTCCAATCGTAGGGTCCCAAGTGCTATGTTTTGATGATGAAAGTGAGCTTTTGAAAAAATGGAGCGATTTTATTAGAGAAGTGGATCCTGACATGATTATTGGTTATAATACAACCAATTTTGATTTTCCTTATCTACTGGATCGAGCACAGCATTTGGGTGTTAATAAATTTCCTTTTCTGGGTAGAATCAGTGGTGTAAAGACAGAGGCAAAAGATACAAAGTTTCAATCCAAAGCGTTTGGTCAGCGTGAGAACAAGTCCATCAACTTAGAAGGCCGACTTCAATTAGATATGCTTCAAGCTATTCAACGAGATTATAAACTTCGTTCGTATACCCTCAACTCTGTTTCAGCAGAATTTTTGGGTGAGCAAAAGGAAGACGTTCATCACTCGATTATTACTGAACTGCAGAAGGGAAATCCTGAAACACGTCGTCGTCTGGCAGTGTATTGTTTAAAGGATGCCTTTTTGCCGTTGAGACTAATGGACAAACTCATGTTGTTGTTTAACTACACTGAAATGGCAAGAGTCACTGGTATTCCTTTTAACTACATCTTGGTTCGTGGGCAGCAAATCAAAGTTGTCTCCCAACTTTATCGTCGTGCTCTTGAGCAAGATTTGGTAATTCCTGTCATCAAATCTGAAATTATGGATGAACCTTATGAAGGTGCTACCGTCATTGATCCTGAGAAAGGATATTATGATGTCCCAATTACCACATTGGATTTTACTTCTCTGTATCCATCTATTATGCAAGCACACAATTTGTGTTATACAACCTTATTAAAGCCTGAAGTAGCACAAAGATTGGGTCTGGTAAAAGGCGTAGACTATGAAGTAACACCCAACAATGACTTATTTGTCAAAGCTACTCGTCGAAAAGGTTTGCTTCCTGAAATTTTATCTGATTTACTAAGCGCCCGCAAGCGTGCAAAGAATGATTTAAAAAAGGAAAAAGATCCCTTCAAGCGAGCCGTTCTGGATGGTAGACAACTTGCTTTGAAGATTAGTGCTAATTCTGTTTATGGTTTTACTGGCGCCACTGTGGGAAAGTTACCTTGTTTACAGATTTCATCTAGCGTAACAGCTTATGGCCGTGGCATGATTATCAAAACAAAAGAAACGGTAGAAGATCATTTTTCTAAGAAAAATGGCTACAAACATGATGCTAAGGTTATCTATGGTGATACTGATTCAGTTATGATTAAATTTGGTGTTGACAATCTAAAAGAAGCAATGCAATTAGGAAGAGAAAGTGCAAAATTAGTAACAGAAAAGTTCATTCGACCCATCAATCTTGATTTCGAAAAGGTTTATTTTCCTTACTTACTTATCAGCAAAAAAAGATATGCAGGACTTTACTGGACAAGAGAGGACAAGTATGATAAATTAGATGCCAAGGGTATTGAGGTAAACAAAAAAGAATCTTTTATTTTGATTCCAGGTTTTTATAGTATTTGTAATAGACTGTACGTCGTGATAACTGCCGTTTAGTTTCAAATGTAATTTCGAAATGTCTTGATAAACTTCTTGTTCAACGTAACGTTGCAGGCGCACAAGAATTTGTAAAACAAACTATTGCAGATTTACTTCAAAACAAGGTGGATTTGTCACAATTAGTTATAACTAAAGCATTAAGTAAATCTGATTACGCAAACAAACAAGCACATGTTGAGCTTGCTGAAAGAATGAGAAAAAGAGATGCAGGTTCTGCTCCCGCCCTTGGTGATCGTGTAGCGTATGTGATTATTAAAGCAGGAAATAATACACCTGCTTACGATCGATCAGAAGACCCTCTTTATGTATTGGATCACAACATCCCTATTGACACCAAATATTATCTTGAACACCAACTATCAAAACCTCTCTTACGTATTTTTGAACCAATCTTAGGCGATAAAGCAGAAAGCCTATGTAAGTTATGCACATTTTACATTGAAAAAGGTTTGTTAATTTTTTTTTCAGTATCTGGTTCACATACACGCACAGTAAATATCGCTACACCCACTGTAGGGGGACTGATGAGATTTGCTGTGAAAACGACTACATGTCTTGGATGTAAATCTCCTCTCCCTCGAGGTGATAATTCTGCTACATGCAAACAATGTTCAGACAAGCTACCTGAATTATATCAATATCAATTAAGTACCTTGAAAGACCTTGAAGTTAAATTCTCTAGATTATGGACACAATGTCAACGTTGTCAAGAATCTTTGCATCAAGATGTTATTTGCTCAAATAATGATTGTCCAATCTTTTATATGCGTAAAAAGGCTCAAAAAGATATGAATGAGGTTACCGGAAAGCTAAATAGATTTGATTATGAATGGTAAAAAAAAAAAAATAAAGCGGCCTTTCAAAAGTACTTTCTATTGCTTTTTTTTTATTTGTGATGACCAAAAGACGCTTAGAAGACTCTGCTTTTGCCAATGTCTTACGGCAAAAGCCAAAGGAAGATGGATCAATAAAACAATTAGCTGGCATGTTAAAAAGCGCCTCTTTTTATATTAGTTTGTCTAATCTGCTTTTAATAATAGCCAAAAAGACCTTTGAGTTATTAATGAACGCACAAAAAAGATCTAGAGAAATGCACATACAGGAAGGCGAAGAAATGCTTTATTTAAAATCGAAGACATCTCATTGCTTTCGCTGCTCTTGGATCCGCGTTTGCGAAAAATGTAATTTCTGTGAGCAATTTTTTTGCCAAGACTGTACACAGCAATGCATGGCTTGTCGACTATATCATTGCACTACATGCTCAATAATAGAGTAAGAACAAAAGAAAAAGTATTTCTTCTGAACTGAATTCAATATCCTGTAGCTATTCACAGCCTATGAACCAAGTATTTTGTTTATCATGCAACCAACAACGAGCCTAAAATACTCGTACAGACAATCACGTTAAATGCTAGGCATCACTCTTTTTACGAGTTTGTGAAAATAATTATTCTTTGTAAATATTAAATTGGAAATGTGCTCATGAGGTACTATTACCTTCTCCTATTGGAAATTGTGCAAAAAGTAGTATTTTACAATGTGTCGAATGAGATCTCTTATAATTGTTGTTTCTTGTACTCTTTTTAGACGCCATATGCAGAGATTTGAGATAGCTTAACAAAACACTCATATCGATGCTGATGTGTATATATATTATGCTGTTTAAATCTCTTTTATATATGATGCATTTTCCTCAATATCGCTCTACTTAATTGAAGGATATTTTCGCCATCAGCTAGGTATGCTTATGTGTTTAATGTCATGTTTAAGACCTTCACTTCAAAATGCTTATTGTGGATTGAGTTTCCTTATTTAAAGATAATCTTTGGTATATTTACTATAAACCAGGATCTTGCTTCCGTTAGCGATAATACAATTAATTCAAAAAAAAGACTAAACAAAGACGTAATAAGTCTTAATTTTACCTTTCATTAAGATGGATTTTGTAAAATGTGTCTATCTTGTGGCTTATTGAAATACAATAGTTTTCTTTTCCTTGCCCATAGGATAATCCAACAATTGAAAGCATCAATGTGTTCATTGCTTTACATATTGTTAGTTAACATATTGTTAGTTATTTTGACATATTGTTAGTTATTTTGCAAAACAAGCCAAAAAAATCGCCTTTTTTAGGTTTTTATGTAACAATCACTTACCATATTTGCAATAATTCTCGAAAAAATAAATTTTTTTATTCAAATTTTGGAGGTATTTTTTTTAATATTTTTTTTCTCCTCATTTTTACATGTTAAGGTCGGCAGATTTTTTACAGACGTATAAACAATAGGTCAAATTTACTGTTTATCAAAAAAATAACCATTTTTCCTTCGTCTATATTTTTTTTATATTTTTGAAAAATGATTACTGTTTTTGGACAATGCTTCCAAATAAGGTAATCACAGCCAAAAAATACGAAAAAAAATAATGATTGGCTAATTGATCCTTACTAATGATTCAGTATCCAATCACCTTTTGATTTTTTTCTGTGAAAAAAGGTGATCCTGACGCTCACCTGCCACTATAGCCTCCTGCTCTATTCGAAAATAGAGTTAAAGGTGCATATTCATATATTTTTAACATATTTTAAGTTTTTTAGGCCTCATCGCGTATTTTTTATAAGCATTTGGATTTCACAGACATCATTAGAGACTTAGGTAAAGATAACGCATGGTTAATTTTTGTAATGGAATGGTCGTCAAACATTGAAAAAATTAGACAAGATAGTATATCTTCTTGAACCTGATTCATACTAAGAAATTATTTCTTGTGCAGTTAAATTTCATCTGGGCTTTACCTCTTTATTTTAAGAGGAACTAGCGATATAAGATGCATGTGAATAAAAAAAAGAATACTAGAGTACTCAGTAAGGTTTTTAACGTCTGTCCTTTGTCTAATGTACTTGTGTTCAAATAGCATCAACATTTAAAAAATTATTCATAAACTGAAAGCCCAAGCAAATTCAACATATTAATACGCATAACCTTTGTTTTTTTTAAAAAAAAAGAAAAAGTTGTAATGTATATTTCTTTCATATCTCAAAGTTTTATTTTTTGTTAAATATTTAAAAAAAAAAAGAAATGTACAAATGGATACGTACAGAGTAATATAACACTTCAAAATAAAAGTCTTGCTTGTTTTAATATACAATACATAAAATAACTTTAAACATTATTCGCTACTTTTTCAGTGATTGAGTTAACAAGTGAAGAATGACCAGGTTATTTAATCAAAGTAAAAGTAAGTAAATTATTTAATTTTTTTTAATACGTGTTTATATATACTCATTTTGTTGCATGCAATATTACAGCTTTACTGATTATCTTTTTTTGATAGGTTAATCACAAAGCTATCCATAAAACCTTTTTTAGTCTGTACTGACTCTCTTGCTTTACGGGGTCGACCTCGAGGATTCTTTTGTCTAGGACTGTCTTCCTATCTTCTTTTTTCTTTTTCACTCAGCCTTGGTCTTCCTCTTCCTCTTATTTCGTTTACATAATTTATTTCATCGTTGTCACTGTTACTGCTGCTACTAGTAACTTGCTCATCATGCTGTTCTTCTATTTCTGTTTGTTTTTCTTTCCCCTAGCAAGTTGATAGAAATAACTTTTTTTATTTTTCGCATATTCAAATTTGCAAAAAAAAAAAAATACATATACATACTTTTTCCTTCTTTTTACGTTTCAAGGGAATGACCGACTTGTCATTTTTCGATTGAGATATATTATCGGAATACATGTTGTCTACATGAATGACAAAAGTGTCTTAACAATGAAAAAAAATGTGTGCGATATTATGAATAATTACTCACCATTAATGTTTTCATTAAGAAAAGGGTTGAGTAGATTTCTAAATCCTGTTGTCAAAGATGTCTCAGAATCAGCAACAGATACATCAGATCTAATTGAATGACTTCTATTATGTTGATGATGCATAATAGCACTTTTGCAACTACCTTCCATGGGATCATTATCAGTGATCATACTTGTAGCATTTGGGCATCTAACGGCTACTTCATTCGAAAAAGGTTTGTTGTTGTTATTCCTTATAATTTTTTGAAGAAAACCTAGTATGTCAAACAAAAGGATAATGTAAATGGTAACCCCTCCTGCCATGTTCATTGCTTATGCTTTCAAGCTTTTCACTTACTATCATAATTGCCTGAAGCATGTCCCAGTTCTCTTGTAATGTTACGATTTGAAGGAGTTGCTTTTATGCTAGTTACTGAGGTGGTTGCTGTCTGCCGCATTGATTGCATAATAGTTTTTTCGGATCCACTACTTTCCTCATCTAGGACACAAAAAAAGCATACTATATTAATGACGGTTGCTTTTTGTTTTGTATAAAAAAACTTTTTTAAATGGATACCATCAAAGTTAGACGCATTGATATGCGGACTGAATATTTTATTATTTCTATCTTCTCTTCTTCTCTGATCATCCATTCGATTTAGGTCTTCATGGGCACATCTCAACATATCTTCAGGCAAACCGCCTTCGTGTTGGTCATAATGCTTCTCCGTATTTGCATCCGAACTAGAATCAGACATACGTCTGACATATGAAGGATACTCTGGAGGAATATAGGGCTCATCTTCATCTGTATAATAAGGGTTGTAAGAGCGAGCTTCATTGTTTTCAGTGGAATCTGGTATTTCAACATTATCACCACGAGCTTCTTGGTTCCTTCTTTGGTTTTCTTCTAGAATTTGTCTCTCGTATTCATCTAATGAACAATAAATATAGATAGATAAATATAAGAACAATTCCTTTCAAAAGATTATCTTTTTCTTTTACCAAGCTCTTCTCTGGTGGCGGTGTTTTCGTAAAACTCAGGACCATTCGAAAAATCTTGATTCATTGATAAGTTTACATAAAAGTATCCTTCTTTCGCGCCATCTCCCAGTTGAATAGGCTCTACTTCAGGATGGATCATTTCTCTAAGTCTTTCTGGTACGAGGGAGATTCCTGCTATAATTGTCATAGCAAGTGCTTGTATATGGAACTTTTCTTCAACAACTCTTCCTAAAGAAGCTCTGATAGTAGGTTGCTGTTTCATTGCACCGGTAGCGAGTAAAATTAAAGGAGACTTTTTCTCATTTATTCTACTAATAGCCCATTCATTATCATAACCATGAATCATTTCTTGAACCAAATCCAAACTGGCAATCACCTTTACACTGTAGTTACTAGAAAAAAAAATTAGCTGCAAGTTTGTACCAATTAACAAAATAAAGTTATAAAACAAAATTTTGTTTGTCGTTATTTTTTGAAATATTACGTTTACACGTAAACGTTTACATTTATAAAAGTGATGATGATTAACTTACGCCATATAAGGTTCGTAGAGCATGAAATATACCCTCCCGTTAGCATGATCAAACTCCATTGAGTGAGGGAAAAAAACACCAGCAAAAGTGGAAGTGATAACAGATTGCATTGTCTGTGGTATTCTTAGTCTAGTTTTGAAATTAATATGGAACACATATCCAGTTTCGCTGCAGTTCATTAATTTATATTCTTGGAATGATTCACAAACATAAAAAGCTTGATTAATCAGCTATAGACTAAGCTCATGCTCTATCTCTTTTTCTGCTTAAGGTTGCCTAATTAATTAAATAGCATACAGCGAATGTTTGGTTTTGTGTGTAAAATTACGAGTATCCTTGGTTTATTTTATAATCCAGATGTGCAACATTGTGCCAACTCGCTTTGAACTTTTTTTTTTTTTTTTTTTTTTTGTAATCTGCAACACAAAAGGTCTAATAGTTATTGAAAGCAAATTTTCTTGTACTTTTCTAGAGTAGTCTATCCCAGTATGTTTCAAACATTTTGTCCTCTATATAACAAAATTCTTGACAACACAGTTTGACACCGATTAAACAGCCATATTTCAATGGTGTCTGCAATCTTTCAAAAATGAAGCTATGAAAATCATATTTTTTCAACCAGGCTCTCTTGTATTGATTTTAAATTTTGACGGTGTAAATCTGTCATATCAGCAAAAACGTTTTTTCTTTCTTTTTTCATATTCTAGAAGTTTTAAAACTCAAAATCGACAACCGAACTATAGGATTATTTTTAATTAAAATCGCATGTCAATCATATGAAATGACAAAATACAAATTAAGATAATACTTTTTGCCAGTTGCTTCTTTATTAAGCAATCTTAGTTACAAGTAACAGAATCAATGGATGTATTTAGTCAACAAAAACATGTTTATAAGAAAGACAACTAAGTACGACGACAGTATAAAAATTTGATTGTTCAAGTTAAATTTTGTATCGTTCATTGTTAGAATGACAATGTGTTTTACGCTTTTATTGTTCTTCAATTTTAAATTACATTGTGTCCAACTTTGTTTTTGTAACTTTATTACCAACAGAATTGCATAATTCCAAATTAACCCAGGTTTTACGCACATGTATTAGCATAAACATTAATAAAATTTGTTTTCTTGTTACCACGACAACGTATGAACTTTAGTTCTTTTTTTGGTATTACAATAATTTTTGTATTCAAGGTCGAAATAAATTTCTCTCAGGAATTGATTGAGGCCTTCGTGAAGTGTTTTAAGTATTTAAAATAGACAAAGAAGAATTAACGAGACCGAACAATAGTTCTAAAGTCCAATACTTTTATTAAAGAAAGATTCCAAGGCTATTTATATTAGTTTGAGCAAGACCTGAGATTAAATGACGAGATAGTTACGACCGATATGATTTGACATGTATAAGAAAAATTTTATAAACTGATGTAAATAATCAACTGTTGAGATGAAAGTGAAACTTGGCTGTTCAGGGCAGTTGGTAATTATCAGGATCTATTCTTGTTCAAACTCATTTGTAAAGATTTAGCTTAGAATGATAAGACTGTTATCTTATTGACATGTCAAAACATGACATTGCCCCCTTCCAGGTTGTAATTATCTTTTCTGGAATTAATGTGGCAAGTAAAAAGATGTTTGTTTAACTGAATGTCAAAATGAGGTTTGAGATGTCAAGATGAGCTCTATTTGTTGTAAGAAATAGGTGCTTGGTAGGGTGAAGTCATATAACGTATAGTGGCTCTTTATATAAACATATAAAGTATAGTGTTCAAGAATGGAACAAAGCATTTAGGCGATAATAAACCCTAAACAGGAATTTATTGCTAAAGTGATGTTTGTCTGTAAATGTGACTGCGTACAAATGTGCAAATTGAAAAATATTAAGGCATGAGAAAAAAATTCATTTTTTGCTGTCCTTGTAAATATTTTATAATTGCGTTATTTGCTGGTAACATACAGTAGTGGACAAAACTGGTGCACAAAAATGAAAATCAGTATTGCATCTCCGCCATATGCCTGCGACTTTTGTGGCATATACCATCTGAAAGGCAGTCTAAAATATACATTATGATATGTAAACGGGAACTGTGTCGGGCATCCCTCAGGCATAAGGTCATTTTTAGTGATTTTTTGAATATTTCAATTTTCGCCAAAAATATAGTACTTGTCTAGCCTTCCTTCAATTTTCCTCATATCTCTCCCGTTTGCTTTCAGATTTCACAGTATATTAGTGAACTTTAGTAGCTCTTGAAAAATATATAAACCCATGCTTATTTTGTATTTCCCATTGAATTCCCCCTTTTGTTTTCACCCTATTCACCATGACAAAGTACTTGCCTTATATGCTTAAGAAAATAAGCAACTGTAAAAGCGAAGCTCTGAGATTTCGAATACACTGTGGAATAGGCGTGTTATTTCTCTCGATTAATAAAAGTAATAAAATAAGTCGAAAAATCGATGAGTCTCTTGAACCTCTTTATTGAGTAAGGACGAGAGAGAGAGCCCATTCAATACAAACTATGTCTTAGAATATAATAATGTGATTTAGGGTCCGAGGTAGTACGGTATAAATTGTGTGGGCTGTTTATCGTATATAGCACTTTGGGCTATATATGATATACAGTCAAATTATTAGTTGAAGAATCTTTTGAGTGATCTCACACGACATTAAGAAAATTATTAAGGTAAATACGACATACACTTAGTTCGTATAGCAGCGGATCTTTTTAGGGTAGCACGAATCTCCAAATGAACAATCAACAGGATAAGAAAGGAAGAAAAGAACATCAAGGCTTGTGACCGTGGTAGTCGACCGGTCGTAGTCAGCAAAATAACTAATGCAATCATCCGCCTAAAGTTTCGACAAGGACCTTTACGCACAGTTTCTGATGCTCAGCTCTTTTTGAGGTCCTTAGGATACAGTATTAGCAAACTGTCAGTCAGAAGGCACTGTAGGAAGCTAGATTTTGAATCTGGAACTAAGGAATCGAAGAATTTCATCAGCTGTATAAGCCAAAAAAAGCGATGAAAGTGGTATCGTGACTGTCATGTTTTGACATGTCAATAAGATAACAGTCTTATCATTCTAAGCTAAATCTTTACAAATGAGTTTGAACAAGAATAGATCCTGATAATTACCAACTGCCCTGAACAGCCAAGTTTCACTTTCATCTCAACAGTTGATTATTTACATCAGTTTATAAAATTTTTCTTATACATGTCAAATCATATCGGTCGTAACTATCTCGTCATTTAATCTCAGGTCTTGCTCAAACTAATATAAATAGCCTTGGAATCTTTCTTTAATAAAAGTATTGGACTTTAGAACTATTGTTCGGTCTCGTTAATTCTTCTTTGTCTATTTTAAATACTTAATACACTTCAGTGACAAACCATCGCATACTATAGAGGGCTGGAAGTCCATCATATTTAGCAATGAAAAAAACATGAATGTTATGAGTGCAGATAGTATACACTAATATTGAAAGCAAGTCGAGCAACCTTAGCGATCTTTTTACGGTGATCAAACAATGAAGCATGCTGGTTGCTCTGTTACATTTTTAGGCTGTATTAGATATTGAGGACCAAGATATTTGTGTCAAGTATACGATGTTGTAATAAAGTCATAGGTATACACATGTATTTCGCTCACTACATACCACAAAAGCCTAGGGTATAGTGGCCTAAAATATCGTAATCTCTCGTTTCAGCATGACAATGACACAAAGCACAAGGCAAGACATGCCACAAAATCAATATTTGATAGCAGGGCTTCTGCGCTAAAGGGTTCGTTGCCACTAATCCCGGCTTAAGCCTTCTTAAGCATGTCTGGTGGCAATTGAAGGCAAAGCTATGACGACACGACACTAGACCAAAAAGGGTAGATTATCTTTGGAAAAGAATAGTTAAAGAGTATGGCTCCTTTACTGAAATTGATATACACACATACTAATAGCATATGCCAGGAAGAATATCCGATGATATCAAGAGATGAGATGATTATACAAAGTCTTAGACTTTAGACACTTTTGCGGTTTTTAGAAAATATAAAATTTTATCAATAAAAAGCATGTTCCTCGCTCAGATTTAACAATGTCATGCTAAGAATACACATAAATTACAATGGCTAGCATATCTTCCTTCTAATATACAGTGGCCGTCAAAATTGGTCGCATGTTTTCATATTTTGCCTATACAGACTACCTTCTACTTCATTTCTTGGCGTATTACAATAATATATACATCATTCGAAAGAGCAAACTCTGGAAAATCATATGGTAACACAGACATCACCGTAGACCCAATATACTGGTAATAATGGGCCCTCAAAGTCCGGCGGTACATGCGACCAATTTTGACGGCGTTTATAAATAACATAATATAGTCACAAAAATGTGGCTTAATAATAAATTTTTTATATTTTTTTCCTCTCTTTCTTCTTTCATCGTAATATCATCTACATGTAAGTGTTTTTTTGTTAAATTGCAGCACGCCATTAAGACATTATACCATTGCAGATCCGACATGCGTGCAATTTCAAATGACAAAGTAAACAGCATCTACTCATTGCTGAGATCCAAGAAGTCAAACAGCAAAGTGGCGAAGCAAGTTGGCGTTAGTCGTACCACTGTTCAGAAGTACCGCTCATCTCTTAAGATGAGTGGAAATGTTAATGAAGCTGGTCGGCCATCTCTAATTAGTCAACGCATGGTGAACTACATCCGGAGATTAGTCACCTTAGGAAGAAAAAATAATGCTGTAGAGATCCAAAAAGCTCTAAAAGAAGAATTTGGGATATCTTTAAGTGATAGTACAGTGCGCCGCGTTCTTAAAAAAGCTGGCTTTATAGCATTTGTCAAGCCTCAAAAACCTTTGCTACGTAGCCAAAACATCATGAAACGCCTTCAGTGGGCCAAATCGCACCAACATTGGACTGTGGACGACTGGAAACGAGTCATATTCTCAGATGAGACTAAAGTAAATCGTTTTGCATCCGATGGAAAGGCCTATGCATGGAAACTACCTCATGAGGAATTGAACTCGCGACATGTACAGCAAACCGTCAAGCATGGAGGTGGTAATATCATGGTCTGTAGCTGCCTTACATGGGAAGGTGTTGGATGGATAGTTGATGTTGGTCATCGTATGAATAGTGAAGGCTATCTTGAGGTCTTAAAAGATGATTTACTCAAGACAATGGAAAGTTATGGCTTGGATTCCTCCAAAGTAGTGTTTCAGCAGGACAACGATCCAAAGCATACATCAAAGATAGTGAAAAAATGGATCAACCAGCAGCCATTTGAAGCATTGGAATGGCCTCCTCAGTCCCCGGATTTAAATCCCATAGAGCATATGTGGGCACATTTAAAGAGAGAGCTATTTCATAGCTATGAGGCACCACCAACTAGTATGCATGAGCTATGGGAGCGAATAGGTCAAACCTGGTATGCCATTTCTAAAGAAGAATGCCAGAAATACATCGAAAGTATGCCGAAAAGGTGTGCTGCAGTCATTAAAGCAAAAGGTCGTTAGACTAAGTATTGATTTTTTTAAATAAAGTGTGTAAAAATCTTTACTTATAAATGCCGTCAAAATTGGTCGCATGTACCGCCGGACTTTGAGGGCCCATTATTACCAGTATATTGGGTCTACGGTGATGTCTGTGTTACCATATGATTTTCCAGAGTTTGCTCTTTCGAATGATGTATATATTATTGTAATACGCCAAGAAATGAAGTAGAAGGTAGTCTGTATAGGCAAAATATGAAAACATGCGACCAATTTTGACGGCCACTGTAGTTTCATATCTATTGCAATTACCATGAGCAAGTAATGGTAGTTAAAAGCTGAAAAAAAGTTTTGTGCACCAGTTTTGTCCGCTACTGTATATGTATAGTTAATGAAAGTTGGGTGGAAGAAGGTCAATGTGTTAACGTCTGTTTCTTTTAGAGTTAGTTACATTGCGATGCACGTTTTTTCTTTTCTTGGTTGTATCTTTTTTAGGAACAAGTTGAACCTCGCGCGCTGGTTCTTGTTCACTTATACGTGACCAATATTTTTGGATCGGTCTGTAATCATGGAAATGACTAGCCGGTTCCCAAGTGTCATCTTCTTCTCCATAACCTTTCCATCGAACTTTATATAAGTAATTACCCGGTGATCCCTTATGGTGTAAAACTGCCTCAACGTCGTATGATTCAGATTGATCAGTATTGGATAAGGATACTTCCTGGGAAATAACCTTTATTTGCGATGGAGGTACATCTCTTGGTAAGAGTGCTCCAGTTGCATCAACCAACACATATGAACCACCTTGAGTTTTTCTTTTGACAGTATAATTACCAACGTAGAGGGGATCACTTTTTGCAACACGGTTTACATTCTTGAGCGTGACTTGACTACCAGTGGGGATATCGGTTGGAATTCTGTGAGTTTGATTGAACTTGTCTCGAGAAGCAGCTTGTGAAGTTTTTATTTTTTCACGAATAGCAGGTAAGACAGTGTCATTAAACTCGTTAATTCTAGTTTCTAACTGTTTCATTGTTTCAGACGATTTAGTTTTGTCCAGCACGTTATTATAATCCTTGTTTTCATTGGGACGTCTTGCAAACATCAATGAGAAAGGTCTAGTGCCGTGTAAAGCTGTATGCGTATTGTTGAGGGCTTCTTGGGTACTGTCAACATACAAGTCCCAATCCTCAGTTCTGCCTTGTAATCTTTTGTGCAAAATATTTTTTGCTTTGCCAACCCATCGTTCAACTATACCGTTAGCCCGGGGATGATAAGCTGATATGAGACGATGATCAATACCGGATGATTCAACATACAGTCTGACGATTTCATTGACATACTCAGTACCATTATCACTTTGGATAATTTTTGGTCTACCAAAGAGCGATAAGATACTCCTTAATGCAAGTGCAATAGTGAGAGAAGATTTATCGGGCAAGGCTTTGAGTACGCAATATCGTGTAAAGACATCCGTTACCAGAGGGATGTATTGATTACCTTGTACTGAAGTAGGGAAAGGTCCGGCTCTGTCGATACAGATGTGATCCCAAGGTGCATCAGCATACAGTAGTTACAAAAACTATTGCAATGCGAGTTCAAATATCGTACGGAGACCAACATCTCTCCAACGATTCAACATATCAATGTAAAATTATAGTCATTTGTAAAACTGCCTCTTGGCTCTTATGAGACATCACGGCTTATGGCTTTTCTTTGCCAGTCATGGAGATATTGCCAAATTAATGTTACATTTTTAAAAATAGCCATATTTCATTAATTGTAATATTTGACTTCAAAACGTGCATGCCGTCTTTTGCTTTAATGGTCGCATCTATTCTTGCTAGCATGCTGTTGAGATACCTTTGGCAAACACATTTGTTAAATACAGTGACCCACAAAATTGTCCCAATGTTTCGTAATTTTCTCTTCTAGAGCTTGTAGAACCATAGTTATTAAGCTAATGTACACCTTGTTGTATATCATTCAATAGCCAAAGTCATGTATAAGCAAAAGATGTGACGCAATTTCAGATTAAAACAGCGCCAACGGAGATAGAGGAGCTAAAAAATAAGCGGTGCATTGGGACAATTTTGTGGCACTTTTGAAAAAAAACAAAATGGTTTATTTATCTGATATTAATAGTCAGTCCAACGTCCTTTGTTCTTGATACATTGTTTTATACGCTTAGGCATTGTTTCTATAACCTTTTGACACTCTTCTGGCTTCATTAAGTCGTACCAAACTTTAGTTACTCGTTCGTATAATTCATTCATGCCTTTTGGTGCTGTTTCATAATCATTTAGCCTTCTCTTTAATAATGACCACATATTTTCAATTGGATTCAAGTCAGGTGACTGTGCAGGCCACTCCAGGATGTTGTAGGATTGCACTTTAAAGTATTCTTTTACTAATTTAGACGTATGTTTGGGATCATTGTCATGCTGGAAGATCACCTGATGTCTTTTTAGCCCTAGCTTATTGGTTCCATACTCAATTGTACGCTCCAGTTCATCCTCCAAAATCTCTTTGTACAATGTTTTATCCATGTTACCATTGATTTTGCACATCCAACCAACTCCAGCGTAAGTAATGGCACTCCACAGCATGATATTGCCTCCACCGTGTTTTACAGTCATCTTCACATGATGCGGTTTTAGGCTTTCTCCGGATCGAATCCAAGTCCAGGTGCGTCCATCCGAATTGAATCTGTTGATTTTTGTCTCATCCGACCAAACAACACGTTTCCAGTCATCTATAGTCCAATCCTTGTGAGCCATACACCAAGAAAGCCTCTTACGGATGTTTTTAGCACTAAGCAAAGGCTTCTTCGGCTTCTCAATCGCACCAAGACCGGCCTTGCGAAGGGTTCTGCACACGGTTTCGGCACTTACTTTTCTTCCGGTGTCTTTTTCTAGCTCCTTAGCCACCTTTGTTGCGCTAGACATGCGGTTTTTGGTCACTTGGCGCACACAATAACGCTCATCAGCCGCAGATAGCACCTTGGGCCGACCAGCTTTTGGCTTTTCAAGTCCAACGCAATGGGTTTTTCGGAGCCTCCCAACAGTACTCTTACTTAGGCCAGTAACACCTTCCACTTCCCGAATCGACTTACCTTGTTTAAGTAGAGAAATTGCTCGAACAACTGTATCTTGAGAGACTTGTTTCATGTTGAGATATAATGGGCGAGTAATAAATCAGTAGGAGATTAAAAATTTAGCAATGAGTAAAGATCAACTTAGAGTCATACGATGTGCATTTGTAAGCAGTTTGGTACATCTGTACAACTTGTGGGTCGATATTTCATCGCTTTTCGTTTTTTTTCAAAAGTGCCACAAAATTGTCCCAATGCACCGCTTATTTTTTAGCTCCTCTATCTCCGTTGGCGCTGTTTTAATCTGAAATTGCGTCACATCTTTTGCTTATACATGACTTTGGCTATTGAATGATATACAACAAGGTGTACATTAGCTTAATAACTATGGTTCTACAAGCTCTAGAAGAGAAAATTACGAAACATTGGGACAATTTTGTGGGTCACTGTATATTTCATTTTACGCATAATTTTTGTCACTAACGGTCCAAACTTGTCGCATGTGTCATAAATGCACTCAGTAGTAACATAAGTTGATGCCATACAGTGACTCCCAAAACTGTCCCAATGTTTTGTAATTTTGTCTTTTACCGTCAATTGTGCGATTATTGATTGCGTAAAGTATGCCTTGTGTTAAGGATACATAAGATTATAGTCACTTTATTTTAGTAAAAGGAATCTCATATGATCCTAAATAATATGTTGACATAACTTTGGAATCATTTATAACATTATTCCCAACACAGATCAATAAAAGACTTTGATTAGATTTTTATATTAAGCTTTATTCATATTAACTTCACACAGTCAAATGATGGCGTGGTTGTAATATAGTTTATTGATGATATGAGCATGTTGAATAAGGAATGACAATTACTTACCGGATCATCATTAAGTCATGTAAACCTTTATCCTAACTGAGATATTATTATTAGCCATAATATCCAATCACGGAACTAGAGGATTTTATATTCATCCGTACCGTCTCCTAAATAGTCCTACATCCAGAGTTATCTGAAACCATCCCAATAGCATAATTGACAATACAAGCTAGGAACAGGCTAAACTAATAATTAGAAATAGTAATCATCTATTCTGTCTAATTGATCATAAATCTGTCCTAATTCTTTATCCGTATCATGTCTATAAATACTCTCACTTTTTACATGTAGAATTCATCATATTCAATCTTAGTTATCTTAACTTAATAAAGAGATACCAAGTTCTAACGGTTAATTGTACCTTTGATGCCGTCGGACTTTAAAATTTCCAATTTCCTTATTTGGAAATCAACAATTTTCTGAATATGAATCAGCTCGTCAACAAAATACAGTCGAATTATGCAAGTCGCTGTCCGGAATGGCTAGAGTGTCTACTTCCGACGGAAGAGGTCGCCTGTTCGAAACATGTAATCGGTATTTTTGTTCCGATGCTGCAGGCGTGTCTATGTGGGAGCTATTTTTTTTTTTGAATTGATTCCTTTGTGCATTCTTTTTTTGTATAGGCTTTTCTTTTATTTAACTGATTATAGTAATGCTTTTGGATATTTTTTGTCGAAGTATATTAACAATGCTTGCTCTCTGTACGTAACATTATTGAGGACATTTTTATTGAGCTTTGTTTAATTTTTTTTTATTGTTATTATTATTCTGCAGCAAGCTCAGTTAACCATACTGGATTACGCTGAGCTCGATCAAAGCTAACATTTTTAAGACAATCAATTATACCACCAAATATATCGTTGTGGTGCTTTCTTCGCCAAATAAATTCGATAAGCAACCAAGGTACCATCTTCTTTGTTCTAAGGGCAGGAGTTACATTAATTTTTATTCCATTCCAAGTTCCTGAAAAGATTTTATTAACTAGACCTATAAACACTTCTACACTCCAATTTTAAGCTTACCCTCGATGGTGTTGGTATGGACATCACCGTCACGAAATGTCACACTGTGATTGACAGTTCGATGTACCAAGTTCATTCCAAGGTTTACCATATTTTCATATGCTCTCCAACAATCTGTATGTACTATGGAACCATCGGCAACATAATTTCGAATGATTGTATCCATCGTTTCAGTGTTTCTATTATTTACTACCACAAGAAAACACTTTCGTTCAGGTGTTTTTTCAACACCACCTACCACCCAAACACCCTCCACACGATGTCCTCGATGATATTTTCTTTTACCAAACTTTGATTCATCGATTTCTACCACGATTGGATTTCCATCCACATCATAACCTCCGATTTTGCAGTCGTTCTGCTGTAAATCTTCTTGTAAAACTTGGTACCAATCTTTTAAAGTTTCTCGTACTGCCTTTGGTGAACATCCAACCATGGTAGAAATTGTCATTCGTCGTACTTTCAAGCTCCAAAAGTAAAGAATGGAGAGCGCATCATAGGCTGGTAAGCTGCGATTACTAAAAAAGGAAGCATTTCGTACAGCAACTTGACGTCCATTGCAGCATTTCTCACCAGTTTCCTGATTAACTATGATTCCATTGCATCTCCAACGTGGAACACTTCCTGTTTGCTCCAAATACATGACGCTTCCTTCATCACCATTACAACGGTACACTGTGTTGCTTCCATAATAGATTCCGTTGTTAATAAAAAACCTAATTTATAAAAAAAAAAGAGTTATTAATATTGTATACAAGTGTGCTTTGTTATACTTTTATACTTACTGCATGCACGCTTCTTCAGTTCCAAAAGTTAAAAAAAAAGTTCTGGTTGCCATAATGGGAACATTTTGACCTCTGGTCCAATTATCCGGCAAAAGATTACTATTATGTGCCTCATCGTCAACTTCGAAAGCTTCTATTTCCAATAACTCTTCGTTATCATCATTATTGATAGAAATAACTGCTACATCCAAATCTGAAGTTTGTTCGGTTTCTAAATGCATTTCTTCTACTTCATCATCAGAATCAACGATAACAATAGGGCTGTTGGGGGAAGTAACAGGTCTTTGACGATGAATACCAGCAGGATTGGTGTAGTTTGCGGTAGAGATATTGATAAAAGACATGATATACTAACTTTAATTTGAAAGATGTAAAAAGGGAAGAAAAAAAAAGGGGAAAAAAAACAGGGGGGAAACGCGAAATAAAAAAAAATTTATTTAAAATAGTTAAGTCACAAAAAGCAAGAACTTAGACATAAAAAAGGACTGCTAAAACTTTCAGAAAAAAATGACACACACAAGGGTCGAACATGCGACCCTCTACATACAAAGACGACACCTTATCCATTCTGGACAACGACATGCATCATTTTATGATATTCTACCGATTGTGTCACTCATATTCCGAAAATTATCGATTTCCAAATAAGGAAATTGGAAATTTTAAAGTCCGACGGCATCAAAGGTACAACCATCCGTTCTAACAGTATTTCTTTATCTTTGTTGTTATACTACTTTTACCTAAAACCCCCTATCCTAAACACCTTGTTGCACCTCATTTGAAAGCTGTGGCTGTTGTATCCACACAACTAATAAAGTGAACATTCATGGATAAACTTGGATACTACAGAATTATAGTCTAACCAGATCTCTATTAATAAACGTGAGAATTCTGCAATAGCCAATCTTGCCCTGTTGTCCTACCAGCGTTCTAAAAGACTATATCGGAACCTGATTACAACAACGGCAGTTCAATCCTATTCTATAATTATCGTTAGATCAATAGTTTAATTACTTCATTGTCCCTTGATTCGTCAAGTAGACAGCGGCTATTGATTATCCACTATCCTTCCTTATATTCCATATCATTCTTTTAACCGATCAATTGAAATAGCGGTAAAGACCCAGACATTCAAAAAGTATAAATACCCTCAATATTTTTATTAATAAAGTCATATATAATCTTTAGTTTCACAACTATCGTCTTTTTGTAGTTTTTGTCTTCTATTTCATATTTGGCAAAACAGTGGCGGTGTAGATGTACGTGGTACATACTGCTTTTCAAGTTATGTAGCACAGACGGAGATAATGAATGTAAAAAATGACCGGTGCATTGGGACAGTTTTGGGAGCATATTGAAAAAATCACAATTTCTTTATTTATTTATTATTAATAGTTTGACCAACGTCCTTTGTTCTAAATATACTTACGTATACGTTGTGGCATACTTCCTGTAACTTTTTATCACTCTTCCGGCATTATAAGCTCCTATAAAACTTGATTATACGTTCATAAAGCTCATTCATGCATTTTAGTACAGTTTCATAGTCATTAAGCCTCCTTTTCATCAATGATCACATGTTTTCCGTAGTCTTTAAATCTGGAGATTGTTCAGGCCATTGTAAAACATTATAAAGTCGTTTTTGAGGGTACTACTTTACTACTTTTGGAGTATGACTAGGGTCGTTGACATGCTGGCAAATCACCTGATGACGTTCGAAGCCTACTTTATCGACACCTTATTCTATCGTACGCTCCAACTTACCTTCAAAGGTCTCTTTGTGCATTGCTTTGTCCATATTACCATTGGTTTTGCACATCCAACCGACTCCAGCATAGGTAATGGCATTCCACAGCATGATATTGCATCCATCGTGTTTAACAGCAATCTTCACGTGATGGCGTTTGAGGCTTTCCCCTGATCGAATCCAAGCCTAGGTGTGTCCATCCAAATTAAATCTATTTATTTTTGTCTCGTCTGGTCAAATAACGCGTTCCTAGTCATCTACTGTCGAGTTACTCTGAGCAATACACCAAGAAAGTTTGTTGCGGATATTCTTTGTACTGAGTAATGGCTTCTTTGGCTTCTCAATCGCGCCTAAGACTGACTTTCGAAGGACTTTATGAACTCTTTCAACACCTACGTTCTTTCCAATATCGTTTTCAAGACATTTGGTAACCTTCACAGCACTCGGAACACAATTTTTGGTGAGCTGGCGTACATAGTGTTGCATAATGGTTTAAGTAGTAAAAGAAAAGGTAAAAACAAAGATCAAGAAACAGTTTGGGTACTTTTTGAGACTGATCTTTATTTCAGTTTAAGTTAAAGTAAAAATTATTCTAATTGAAGGCAGGTATTTATATCTTATTGAGTGAATGGCTTGATATCTTCTATTGTGACCGTTCTTCTAATCTTCAGGTACTTTAGCAAGTGTTATCTATAATTATGATTATGAAAACTTTTCATTTGTTCTTTTGTATGTCTGTCATAGATTATCTTTTATTCTGGGAATTCCTCACTGAATTGAATAACGTTATTTTACGCGTTATTTCAATTATGTGAAAGATTAGCAATATTCCTGACATTGGATTGGATTTGGTTATTTTAGTTGATACGTCTTCTTATCAAAGAACTCTCATGAATACAATACATATTCTAAAAGAACATGTTTAATTGGAATTGATTGTATGATCTTATTTAAATAAACTTATATTTTATTTTATTTTAATTATGATCTTGTATTAAGACTTATATTTATTAATGTCAACTACAATCAGTTACTGTTCTACAACACATAGTAATGTTCATCAGCTGCAGACAATACCTTAGATCGACCCCCGTTCGGCCTCATAACACTAGAGCAATGGGTTTTTCGGAGCCTTCTAATCGTACTCTTACCTAAACCCGTCAATTCTTCTATCTCCCGAACCGACTTACCTTGTTTAAGGAAAGTAATAGCTTGAAATACCATATCTCCTGGGACTTGTTTCACGTTGAGATTTAATGAGCGAGTTATAGCCGAGTAGGAGTTTAAAACTTCCGCAGATGTTAATTAGGACATCGGATACGTTTGCGGCGCTAATACATTCAGTTTGGTGATTGTATGCAAGTTGTTGATGGATATTTTGTAGATATTCTGATTTTTTCAATATGCTCCCAAAACTGTCCCAATGCACCGGTCATTTTTTACATTCATTATCTCCGTCTGTGCTACATAACTTGAAAAGCAGTCTGTACCACGTACATCTACACCGCCACAGCTTTCAAATGAGGTACAACAAGGCATACTTTACGCAATCAGTAATCGCACAATTGACGGTAAAAGACAAAATTACAAAACATTGGGACAGTTTTGGGAGTCACTGTACGTGCTCCACAGCGTTTAAGTTTGGGATTTATGATAAGCAGTGCTAAGATGGCGTACCCTATGTTCTTTTCATTATATAGTTGCTGACCGAGACGTATGTTTAGGCTCAATGTCCCGTCGAAAGTAAATCTGTGTTTTGTGCCACTTGAAGCACTTCGATGTATACAGGTAGGTTGTACCAACAATATGTTGATGTACTTCCAAATTCAATAGCTAACCGCAAGCTTGATATGCATATCCAGGGCCTCATAAAGATATGCGTCCCCATAAGGTTAAATTAGGCCCGCCATGCTTCACTGTAAGGTCGAGGTGATATGGTCGCAATATGTTGCTTAATCTTGTCCAATAGTATTTGACGCCATTGGTGACCCAAATACTATATTTTGTTTCATTGGAAAATACTACCTATCTTCATCGATCAATGCTCCAATCCTTATATCCTTTTGCCTACGCCAAGCTATTTTGAATATGTTTAATTGTTGGAAGTAGCTGCTTTTTCTGTAGCTTCACATAGACGTTCTTTTTTTTCAGGATGTTTACTGCAGTGGTATAAGACATAGAGAGTCCTAGCTCCATGAGCCTGAGGAACATGCCTCTAGCTGTCTGTATATCTCCTTCGAGCACCAATAATCCAATGTACTTTCTAGTTAATACAGGAGGAACCACATGATGGACGCCGTTGCATGCTGTCCCACTCTTTAAAAACTTCTTTACGCAGCGGCCTACTATTGATGAATGTATTCCAAAAATCTCTATACTTTCTGCGAATGATTTACTTTCAAAAATAGCTAACCTAATGTTGACATGCTTACTGTAGGGTATGGGTGATAGCAGATTATAGGTATAAGACGTGAATACATAAACAATAAAAAGATGAATTAATTTGAACGAACTTGAAGTTGCTTGAATAATGATCTCAAAGCATACTCCCAGGGTAGTTGGCATAAATCAAAATGAACAAGGTCAGCCCTAGGAATATAGAAAATTTTGCAACTCAAATGGCGCGATCCAATTTTGGAATAAAGAAAATTTCAAAAAAGCGGGACTTGAAATCGCGTACATCCATCATTTTTTGTCCATAACATTTGATAATCTAGTATATTAAAGAGCGGAGGCCAGTTTATGCACTGTGAGGAATACAACGTGATAACTAGATTTCACATAAACTGAGAACCGATTTACCTGAAAATTGCAAATCGTTGCAATAGTTTTTGTAACTACTGTAGATTGAGGTCAAGGGATTGTATCCGTGTTTTGCGATATTGAATTTTTGGCAATCAGGACAACTACGTATTATTTCAAGCGTATCTTCCTTGAGCTTTGTCCAGTGAATACCCTCACTATGTAAAGCTGTTACGATTGCTTGAGCTCCACGGTGTCCTTCTAAGTGTGTATCCATGAGTAGCTTTTGTCTGTCTTCTGGTGCTGGGGTCATCAAGTCAGCAGGCATCATCATTCTGGATGTAAGAATTGATCCGTTAGAATTGATGATTTGGGAAGTGACAATTGTTTTGATGGTTTTATTATCCCCCTCCAGCGTTTTTTCAGGTTCAAAAAGACGCGACAAAGCATCTGGCAGAATATTTTGAATACCAGGTCGATGGATGATTTTGAAGTTATAATCCAGTATAGTGTCCAGCCAATTGATCATCATAGCATTAGCTACAGGCTGAGTGTGGAGATAAGTCAAGGCCTTGTGATCAGTGTATAAGGTGAATGGATTACCCCACAAAAATGGATGAAACTTCTTTAGTGCAAATATCACTGCTAATAGCTCACGTTTAGTGGTAGAATAATTCTTTTCAGATGAAGAAAGTGAGCGTGCCATGAAACCGATATATCGAGTCTCATTTTTGATAACTTGGTAAAGAACAGCACCAATTGAATAGTTACTAGCATCAGTAGCAACGTAAAAAGGTTGTTCTAAATCTGGATGATGAAGAAGTGGCGCAGAAGACAATAATGACTTGATCTTTTCAAAAGCACTTTCTTGTTCAGATGTCCAAAGTTTATCAAGTTTACCTTCGAAACGTAATTTGTCCAAAGGCGCAGTGACTTCAGAAATATTTGGCAAGTATTTTCTAAAATAATTTACCAGTCCTAAAAAGCGTTAAATCTCTTTTCCAGATGAAGGTCTAGGCCAAGTCAAAGCGTTTGTAACTTTACGAGGATCGAGTCGAGACCCTTTGGCATCAACACAGAAACCAAGCAAGTAAACAGTAGACTGCGCAAAATGACATTTGTCTGGGTTAAGGATCAAGTTCACTTTAGTTAATCTCTGAATTATGTTTTGCACATGTGTGATGTGTTCCTCATAAGACTTGGAAAATATGATGATATCATCAACAAAAGCCTGTGCATAAGGTAAATCACGTAATACAATATTAATCACTCGCTGATAACGGGAAGCAATATGCTTCAATCCAAATGGACAACCTCTAAATTGGTATTGTTGACCTTCAAAAGTGAATGTGGTCTTAACACGATCGGGTTCGTAGATTTGGAATCGATGAAATGCTTGTCGAAGATCAAGAGTGGTAAAGATAGTTGATCCTTGTAATCGATCGAAAATTTCTTCAATCTTTGGAATAGGATGTCTATCATTTGACACCAGAATAGAATTTAACAAGCGAGGATCGAGACAGGGTCGATGTCCTGTGAGATTGCCAAGCAAGTCTTTCTTAGGTGCCAATGTTAAAGAAGAATTCCAGTCCGAATTAGGTGATGCACGTTCAATAACCTCATCCTTTAACCAAGTGTCAATACATTCACGCATGATTGGTAGTACAGTGCGTTGCAAAACCCGGACACAAAAATTAAAAAACCATGAAAATCCCTATAAATCGTCGTCTAGTCGAGCTTTTAATTCGAAATTTCGCACAAATATAATGTAACTTATATAGTACTTATGTTCCAAATTTGGAGCGGAGAAATTAATGTATGACTGAGTTATGATCTCATGAGCTATTATTTTCGAAATTTATGTTTTTTTTGATAAAGTTTTTTTTATTTAATATTTGGTACTTCCACCTCCAGCTTTGATTGTTGCCTTAATACGTTTGGGCATACTTCTGTAGTATGATTCTACATCATCTGGTGTAAAAGAATCCCATTCTTTGCATACCCTTTGCCATAGTTCATCAGCGTTGGCAGCACGGTTGTCATAACTATGCAGCTTGTGCTTCAAGTGCCTCCATAGATGCTCTATAGGGTTGAAGTCAGGGCTTTGTGCTGGCCAGTCCTGCAGTAATTGTATCCCTTTTCGCTTCATCCATCTCTTGGTATGCTTGGAGGTATGCTTACGGTCATTGTCATGTTGGAAAATGACGTCCGTATGTTTCCAGTCATAGTAATCGAGCGTATCTTTGCATGTGGTTCCCAATATATTGGTATATGTTTGCGAGCTCATATTACCATCAAAGATTTTACAAGCATAACCAACCCCTTTTGCTGTCATGCAACCCCACATCATCAGGGATCCACCTCCGTACTTTACTGTCTGCTTTACATGGTGTGGTCTGCTTACTGCCCCATCTTCTTTCCAAGTGTAAGGGTTGCTATCTGGCCCAAAGATGTTTATTTTTGTTTCGTCAGAAAAGATAACCTTCTTCCAGTCATCAACAGTCCAGATTTGATGCTTCTTGCACCACTTAAGGCGGTTCTTTTGATGTTGGTCACTCAAAAATAGCTTGCTTTTCTTGAGTGTAGCTTTAAAGCCAAGTTCGTTCATCAACCTTTTTGCTTGCCATTTGCTCACGGAACATCCAATTGACTTCAAATAAGAACATACATCAGAAATAGACTTTAAGGCATCATTTCTGAGCTTTAAACGAAGAGCATTGGTGCGAAGAGTCTGAGTATATTTTGGCGTTCCGCCGTTAGGTCGGATATAGTCTGGTTTTAAGGTATCCTTTAAGCAACGTACAGTACGACCAGAGACCCCAGTTTTTGCAGCAATAGTTGCTGTGGCTTCGTTGTTATGTAGGCAAAGTTTGACGCTGTCAAGCTTACTAGAGCTAATTCTGCTGGGTATTTTTAGCAATTGATAGTGGGAAAAGTTACGTAGTGAGAAATATCTTTAAAATGTAAGAAACTTTAGTGAATTAATATACACCTTACAGACTGAGACTAGGGCTACAAGATGATGTAACTTTCATTTCACAACGAGTAATCCCTGTGATGTAATGATGAATAAAAGATGAATAACCACTTTGACGTAAATGTGCTATATTAGTCTATGGCAAATCATGCTATAAATGACTAGTGTATGACGTCAATTCAGGCCACAGTTTAGCATAAAATAAATTTCTCTATCTAGCGGTAGTTAAATTACGTCGATACTGCTAATAGTCGTTGATCTATCCCATGAAAAGAGTTTTGTGTCCGGGTTTTGCAACGCACTGTATATGATGGCACCATGAATTCAGAGGTATACCAAGAAATCCTTGGCACAAGTCTTAAGGACACGCTCGGGTACTATGGCCTAGATTGGAAATCATCCATTTTTCAGCATGACAACGACCCAAAACACCGATCAAAGTCAAAAAAACAGTATATGGAAGATAACAGCATGTGTTACATTGATGACTGGCCATCCCAAAGTCCTGATTTGAATCCAATCGAGCATATATGGCATCATCTCAAGCTGAAGCTAAGCATGTACTAAAATAGAGCAAAAAGCATGCACGAACTGTGGCAGAGAGTGGAAAAGGAATGGAATTCCTTTACAAAAGATCAGTGCTTAAAGTATATTGACAGTATGCCAGAAAGAATACAAGCTGTCATTGCTGAAAAGGGCGGATCAACTAGATATTAATAAAGTCAAAATACCTCACAAATAGACCGAGCTTAAGTATCTGTCTCTTAATAGATCTCAGCTAATTATCTGAGTTTAAACTTTTGTCACAAAGTAGTGCGCACATAGATGGTTTTATATTTTAAATTTGAAATGACTGAGCCAATTTGTTATGGAATTACACCAAAAATAAGTAAAAATCATCATACCTTTGTGAGGTATTTTGACCCACTATATTGTCGCTACTGTCATGCTGAAGGACATGCTGTCTCTGATTGTCCAAAGAAACGTTCATCCCGTGTTTGTTGGAACTGTCGCGCTAGTGGCCATATTGCTGCTGAATGCGCAAAAATCAAGAATAAGCCATTTAAAAAGGTCAGAAAATTTCCTACTGCTCCACAAGACAGAGTAGATCAAGTTGAGGTTCAGTCGAGCCAAGCTTCTAGTGGCATAGCTACAGTGACCCACAAAATTGTCCCAATGTTTCGTAATTTTCTCTTCTAGAGCTTGTAGAACCATAGTTATTAAGCTAATGTACACCTTGTTGTATATCATTCAATAGCCAAAGTCATGTAGAAGCAAAAGTCGTGACGCAAATTCAGATTAAAACAGCGCCAACGGAGATAGAGGAGCTAAACAACAAGCGGTGCATTGGGACAATTTTGTGGCACTTTTGAAAAAAAAAAACAAAATGGTTTGTTTATCTGATATTAATAGTCAGTCCAGCGTCCTTTGATCTTGATACATTGTTTTATACGCTTAGGCATTGTTTATATAACCTTTTGACACTCTTCCGGCTTCATTAAGTCATACCAAACTTTAGTTACTCGTTCGTATAATTCATTCATGCCTTTTGGTGCTGTTTCATAATCATTTAGCCTTCTCTTTAATAATGACCACGTATTTTCAATTGGATTCAAGTCAGGGGACTGTGCAGGCCACTCCAGGATGTTGTAGGATTGCTCTTTAAGGTATTCTTTTACTAATTTAGTCGTATGTTTGGGATCATTGTCATGCTGGAAGATCACCTGACGTCTTTCTAGCCCTAGCTTATTGGTTCCATACTCAATTGTACGCTCCAGTTCATCCTCCAAAATCTCTTTGTACAATGTTCTATCCATGTTACCATTGATTTTACACATCCAACCAACTCCAGCATAAGTAATGGCATTCCACAGCATGATATTACCTCCACCGTGTTTTACAGTCATCTTCACATGATGCGATTTCAGACTTTCTCCGGATCGAATCCAAGTCCAGGTGCGTCCATCCGAATTGAATATGTTGATTTTTGTCTCATCCGACCAAACAACACGTTTCCAATCATCTATTGTCCAATCCTTGTGAGCCATACACCAAGAAAACCTCATACGGATGTTTTTAGCACTAAGCAAAGGCTTCTTTGGCTTCTCAATCGCACCAAGACCGGCCTTGCGAAGGGTTCTGCACACGGTTTCAGCACTTACTTTTCTTCCGGTGTCTTTTCCTAGCTCCTTAGCCACCTTTGTTGCGCTAGACATGCGGTTTTTGGTCACTTGGCGCACACAATAACGCTCATCAGCCGCAGATAGCACCTTGGGCCGACCAGCTTTTGGCTTTTCAAGTCCAACGCAATGGGTTTTTCGGAGCCTCCCAACAGTACTCTTACTTAGGCCAGTAACACCTTCCACTTCCCGAACCGACTTACCTTGTTTAAGTAACGAAATTGCTCGAACAACTGTATCTTGAGAGACTTGTTTCATGTTGAGATATAATGGGCAAGTAATAAATCAGTAGGAGATTAAAAATTCAGCAATGAGTAAAGATCAACTTAGAGTCATACGATGTGCATTTGTAAGCAGTTTGGTACATCTGTACAACTTGTGGGTCGATATTTCATCGTTTTTCGTTTTTTTTCAAAAGTGCCACAAAATTGTCCCAATGCACCGCTTGTTGTTTAGCTCCTCTATCTCCGTTGGCGCTGTTTTAATCTGAATTTGCGTCACGACTTTTGCTTCTACATGACTTTGGCTATTGAATGATATACAACAAGGTGTACATTAGCTTAATAACTATGGTTCTACAAGCTCTAGAAGAGAAAATTACGAAACATTGGGACGATTTTGTGGGCCACTGTATGTCTAGCACCTCCTCCCAGCCTCTCACTTCGAATACTATGAAACGTAAACGTTCTATTCGGAACGTATCTGGTGATGGCCCAAGGATTCATTCCTCTACTGTGCTAACAACTGAGGAGGACTTTATCTTGGTATCCACTCAAGAAGTCCTGAAAGCTATCTTCACAACAACCGCTGAATCACAAGATGACATTCCAATGGGAATTAATGCTAAAAATACCAACAACCCACATGTTGCTACAGACATAGTCATAGTGGATCAAGTTACCAAAAACATTCCTCAGTCTCAACATCTGGCTGCCATGGATAGCCACCATAATGGCGCCCCAGCAGGATATAACTTTCGTCATGGCTCTTTAGATAACTTGGGATCACCAATACAAGCATGCATCCCCAGTGATCAGCAGCACGGCACCACAGTATTCAATATTGATGGTGCTCTAACTCAGTCTAACCAATAATGAATAATAGATCGAAAGAACTATTTTTCAACATTTCTTCATTGCACTGTAACAGTTTGGTGAAGACCCATGATACCCAAAAACAATCCAATTTCATACTTTACTTACGCTCTTTAAACTTCAATATACAGTGGGTCAAAATACCTCACAAAGGTATGATGATTTTTACTTATTTTTGGTGTAATTCCATAACAAATTGGCTCAGTCATTTCAAATTTAAAATATAAAACCATCTATGTGCGCACTACTTTGTGACAAAAGTTTAAACTCAGATAATTAGCTGAGATCTATTAAGAGACAGATACTTAAGCTCGGTCTATTTGTGAGGTATTTTGACTTTATTAATATCTAGTTGATCCGCCCTTTTCAGCAATGACAGCTTGTATTCTTTCTGGCATACTGTCAATATACTTTAAGCACTGATCTTTTGTAAAGGAATTCCATTCCTTTTCCACTCTCTGCCACAGTTCGTGCATGCTTTTTGCTCTATTTTAGTACATGCTTAGCTTCAGCTTGAGATGATGCCATATATGCTCGATTGGATTCAAATCAGGACTTTGGGATGGCCAGTCATCAATGTAACACATGCTGTTATCTTCCATATACTGTTTTTTTGACTTTGATCGGTGTTTTGGGTCGTTGTCATGCTGAAAAATGGATGATTTCCAATCTAGGCCATAGTACCCGAGCGTGTCCTTAAGACTTGTGCCAAGGATTTCTTGGTATACCTCTGAATTCATGGTGCCATCATACAGTAAGGGACAAAATCAGTCCGTTTTTTGGTTTTTTCGCAATGCCTCACCGGGAATTTAACTTAGAGCTCCGCTTAGCTGACGAAAAAATTGCCTCTTCCTTCAACAAGTTTGATAATGTTTGTCGGAAGTGGTATTTTTTATTTTCCGACATGTTATGAGAAGATATATTGAAAATAATGAATTTTTATTTTTTTTGAATTTCGATTAGTACTTGGTAGCGCGGCCCTTACGCTGGATTACGTCCCGAACTCGACGGGGCGTGGAGTGAATAAGACTTCTACAGTACTCTGGAGTTGCTAGGTCATACCAAAGCTTCGAAACCCGGTCAAAAAATGCTTGGTCAGTCTCAATCACGGAAGGGGGTGGTCTTGTCATCTGTTCCCTCTTTTTAAGCATGGGCCATGCATTTTCAATTGGGTTAAGGTCAGGAGAGTATGCTGGCCAACTTAGGAGCTTAACCTTGTTCTTTTGGAACCATTTTGAAGGAGCTGAAACACAATGGATGCTTGGATTATCTTGTTGAAAGATCATGTCACTACTTTGCAGGCCATAGTACTTCAATGTTTCCTTGTCGTCCTCCTCAAGTACTGATGTGTATAGCTCACCATTTACATTACTTTGTAGCCTGGACATGTAGTCCCCTCCATGTATAGTTATGCAACTTCAAAGCATAATCCCGCCTGCTCCATAAGCATGTTTCTTCTTGTAGTGATAATCTCGATAAGGTGCATTATCCTCTTTCCAAGCGTATTCTAGACCATTAGACCCTCTTTTTTGGATCTTTGTCTCATCAGAAAAGACAACGCGTTCCCAAGCAGTCTCGGACCAGTCTTTATGAGCCTTTGCCCAATCATATCGCGCCTTTTGCCTGTCATTACTAAGTGGAAGTGTCGTCTTTTTTTTAGCGGATTTTAGACCTTTGCGTTTGAAAGTATGAGTAATTGTTTTTGGATTGACTGATCGAACTGGTTTTTTAACGCCAAAGGAGGCATCAGCTGCGCTTTTAGATAAGCCTAGTCTTATGTCTCTAGCTGCTTTGGTTTCCTCCCTAGGTGTGAGTAAACGATGTCTACCCGCGCTATTTTTTGACTGCATCTTGGTTTTCCTAGAAATTCTTCGAATCATGGACTTTCCGCAGCCTACTTTTTTTTTAATTATATCCCATGAAATGGAGTGGTTCAATATGTTTTCATTTTGGGCATGTTCGTTGTCATTCTTTGCTTTCATGGCGTGTTTGGCTAATCTAAGATGAGGTAAATGGGGAAAAAGAAAAAATGTAAAAAAATAAAATGAGCTAAAATATGAGAGTGCGTAAGCGTTCACTGACGTCATAAGACATATCAAACTAAATTTCAAGTCAATCCAGTGTCTGTTTCTGGAGATACTGTACCTAACGCAAAATAGGGCGTTAGCAACAATCACGGAAAATTACTTTTTCCGCCATAACTACAGAAGAAATGGCGATAAAAGCAATTAGGTTACACCAATAATTTTGGCTAGTCTGCGTGCAAAGTTTTTGTCAGCTAAGCGGAGCTCTAAGTTAAATTCCTGGTGAGGCATTGTGAAAAAACCAAAAAACGGACTGATTTTGTCCTTTACTGTAATCGAAGTTCAAAACACCATCAATGATCTGTTCCTCCAACAATTGGTTTCCTAGTCGTTGAACATCGTCAAAACTTATCACGCTCTCCCAGTGGTATTGGCGTTAGGTACCAAAAACATTTCTCCAGTTAGCCTGATTTTGGATTTCAACAAGGAGTCCGAGCAAAAGCCATGGTTATTGACGATCCCTTCTTTGATTTGGGCAAAAAAATGCTTTATCATATCCAAAGAAACCATTCCCGACAATAATTATTACACAAAACCCATGACCCCCCTGCTTGGCCTGTCACTCTTCCTGTTGGAGCAACAACCGTCTTTGCATTGTCATACTTATTCTGAAGACCCGACCATTATCCTTCTTTATCAAATCGCGTTCGCGCAATCACACTACCTCAAAAAATTGTTCATTTTGCACCGCCTTTTACACATTTTGTAGTCATTTCAATGTCTTCACTAGCTTTAGCATCTTCTATTTGTTTTGTAACCAAATTATTGTCGTCGTTGGAAGACAATTTAGCCGTTTGATCTTCTTTAACCATATTTGCTTGTAATGAATAGTTCAGAATTCGTTAAAAAAAAAATGAAGTGTTTTTAAGTATAAAAATATGAAAAAGAAGAATTAACGAGACCGAACAATAGTTCTAAAGTCCAATACTTTTATTAAAGAAAGATTCCAAGGCTATTTATATTAGTTGAGCAAGACCTGAGATTAAATGACAAGAGATAGTTACGACCGATATGATTTGACATGTATAAGAAAAATTTTATAAACTGATGTAAATAATCAACTGTTGAGATGAAAGTGAAACTTGGCTGTTCAGGGCAGTTGGTAATTATCAGGATCTATTCTTGTTCAAACTCATTTGTAAAGATTTAGCTTAGAATGATAAGACTGTTATCTTATTGACATGTCAAAACATGACAAAAGGACTTGACTTGCTTGAGTTATAAAGTAAAGATCAAAGAGTTTTAATAAAGAGGAACTCGATGTTTATTTGAATAAAAGATATTTTTAAAAGTGAAGTTCAGTATAGTTCAGTGAATTTATAAGAGGGGATATTTATATGATTATTATTTTTTGTGTTTTTCTATTTTTGAATTTTTTTTTTTGGTTTATCTTCAGGGACTGAGGTCCCTCCTACTGTAATGATTTGGTTTATAGTAGTAGTTTCTCTGTTTGGGAGTGTTGAGTTAAGGTTTAAATAAACAGATTTGAGTGTAATTGATATAAGAGTTGCTTTTATATGAGTCAGATTTGGCTTGATTCGCTTGTTATAGTGACCACCAGATCTTATAAAGTAGATCAGACTGTTTTGATAAAGGTAATGTTTTAATCGTAAGATTAAATAAAAAAATTAAACAAAAAAACAATAGCAGCAATATAAAATTAAAATCCTTCTTTATTGCAGATTTCTTTATATTGCAAAAGAGCCCCGTTTAATGGATAAAAAGTTGGCATCTATTTATATTCTTTGTGAGCGTAGATATAAAAGATATAGACTCGGCAACGATGTCGTGCTGAAGAACCAATGATTAAGCTAAAGCTTGTCGATGTTCTAATATATGCATCTGAAGTTGAACAATAGAAATAATAACCAGTCAATTAACTTTGATCTAATTACTTTTGGGGGTTGATAATTGATTAGACTCGCTAGGATGACAAATACTGATCTTATTGTTCTAAATTTGGAAAAGTGTGGAATTGTTCAATCATAGTTTAATCTTTTGTGTATCGTTATTTATTTTAATACAACTGATATCTTATAGAAAATAACTATGTTTACAACAGGTAAAATAAAAAAAAAGGATGAAAAGATAAAATAAAAGGGGGTTTTACAATGAAGTATGATAGCTTCAAGGGACTTCTTGTTCTTGATGTTAAATAAAATAAGAGATAATTTGCCTCTTTAAAAGAATATTTATTTGATAAAAAGAAAAAGTAAAATAAAGTAAGTTAAAAGTGAAGTAGGTAAGAAGTGAAGTAAGTATTTTTGTGATTATTATTTGAGGTTATTTATATGCTTTTGGATTTTATGATTTTTTTCTGTTTTTGGTATTTTGGATGGTTGTTATAACATAAGAGGCGGTTGTTGTATAGTGTAAGGTGGTCGTTGCAAACTGTAAGGCGTTCGTTATAAACTGCAACGATTTAAATTCCGCTGTTTTGTTCTTGCGTGTTACACTACGACTGAGTCCATCTTAGGACTGACTCCTTCCTAGGACTGAGTCCCTTCTTCAGCACAAGTTACGCCAACTGCGTCACACTATAAAGAACACGACAATCGTGACTTGACTTGACCCTGTTGTTTCTACTGTCACGTCTTTTGTTACATTTTTAGAATGTAACAGAATTATCTCTTTTGGACTTTCAACTGTAAACTAGCAACCGCAGTATAACCGCAGTACAACCGCAGTGTCTTCATTATTAACATCATAACTGCAAGTAACAAACATCACCACCGCAACAAACATAAAATAGTATAAATAGATCTTATATTTATTAAATAAACAATTAGCTTTTTACTACTCAATTAATTATCTTGTACCTTTGTTAATTACCTTAAAAAATCTATTCGTGTGTCGTGGTTGATTACGAATAGTCTTTTTATAGCAATTAACAAAGGTACAGATAAATTATTAAGTAGTTAAAGATTGTCCTTTTTATTTAATCAAAACAGAGGAATATTTATATTATTTTATATGCTGCAGTTGTAATTCTATTAGTTTAATATTGTGTTGAAGATGCTGCGGTTTATACTGTGGTTGAGCTGCGGTTGAGAGCTTGTATTTGAATATCCAAAAGAAGTATAATACACTTTTTTCAGAAATTATTGGCACACTTCAGGAAACTAAATTACACAGAATTACTTTTAGATTTCACAGTCCCTGAATTTTATTTTCATAGGTGCTTAAATCAGATGGCACACTCTTTACAAATAGATTTCTCACTTTTACTTGAACACATTATTTACAGCAAAAATGAGCGTACGATTTATCTATGAAAATGGGAAAGGTGAAGTTGTAGATGAAAGCGGAAATGAGCATTTCAATATGGACATTGATACTGAAGCATATCCCATCGACTACATTACCAATTTTGATGAGCATTTGGACTGTAAACCACCTGAAAAAACGAAACGAAAACTTCACGATGAAAAACAAAGTCTCCATGAGAAGCCTAATAAAAAAACGAAAATGAAGTTCGCGCATATCGGAAACATGGTGATGATGTCAAAGAACAACTATTTTTCTTAGTTTACGAAAAGGCCATGACTCCAGGGCAGGCAGCAAATCAGCTGGGGGTCAATAGGCGTACGGCGTACAACTGGGTTAAAAAGGATCAAGAAAATTCGTCAGATATTCTAGAGCTAAATAATGGAAAAAAGGTGGGTCGTCCTTCGATTTTGAACGAAGAGCATAAACGGCACCTTGTCAGCTTTTATGATGACAACGCGTCTGCTGTAGTTGACCAAGCCATGGATAGTCTGACTAGTGAGTTCACTGGTTTAAAAATAGGGAAGACATCCGTTTATAACTTTATGACAAGGGAATGCAACTTGACTTTTAAAAAAGCTCACATGCATTCGATTCAGAGAAACAGCCCTGATAATATTGAGCGAAGATATGAATGGGTTTTAAATTGGGTAAATGAGACGGATATGGATTACATGAGCAATTGTGTTTTTATAGATGAAGCCGCCTTCCATATAAATCTCAAGAGGTCCATGGCGTGGTCAAAAAAAAGGAACTAGAGCTGAAGTGATTGTACCTGAAACTAGAGCAAGAACGACAACGATTTTGGGTGCAATTTCGCCGTTTGGGGCTGTGAATGTTCAGCTACGGCGACCGACAATACCATCTAAGAAGAGAAGGCTCGGCAGCAATGGCTTGGTTGTTAGCGGCGCCGGCGGTACAGTAACTGGCCATTATATTAACTTCATCAAAAGTACCTTGGATGTTTTGGATAACCATGAGGAGTTTAAAGGACATTATATTGTTATGGATGATGCTCCGATCCATACTTCAAAAGACATCGAACGTTATATCACCAGTCGTGGCTATAGTTGTATATATCTTCCTCCATACTCTCCTGAACTCAACCCAATTGAGCAATTTTGGTCTGTTGTTAAAAGCAAACTCAAGAGAGAAAAGATTTTGGAAAAGGAGACAATCTCCAGCAGAATCAAAGAAGCATGCAACAGTATTCTCTTTAGCGACCTTCGAGGATTTTGTCATTATTCCACTACAAAATTTAACGATTGCTTAGAAAAGAAACATTTGTAAAAAGAATACAGAGTCTAAAATAAAAAAGATATATGCTTTACGACAAAATTTCGGGCTCACAAAACGTACGCTCATTTTTGCTGTAAATAATGTGTTCAAGTAAAAGTAAGCAATCTATTTGCAAAGAGTGTGCCATCCAAACTTATGCACTTGTGAAAATTAAAATTCGGGGACTGCGAAATCTAAAAATAACTCTGTATTTCATCCGTCTTATTTTTAAATGAACATTACAAGGGATGCAGCCCTCTGCATGTATTTTTATGAAGAACACACGAACGAGAATATCCAAAAATGCAAAGAACGTATTGAAAAGTGGGGCAATGTCGAGATATGCTACAATACCTCCCCAAAGGAACCAATTGTTGTTTTGAAACAACGAATTCTTGGTGATCCCTATACATACAGAAGATACCGAGAATCTCAGCAATTGAGCTTAGTTGAAGAAGTCGGAAAAAGAAAGAGATTTAAATTAAGTACGTTGAGTACGTTGAAAAGAGTGACTTACTTTTGATTTTTAACTTTTAATTTTCTTTTAGAAACAGATGCACAACTAAAGCATTTTTTAAATGAAGCGTTTTGCTATGAAGATCCTAATAATTCCAAGGCCTACAAAATTAAATCCGTTGCAACAAAGGAAATATTTGAAACTATCAAACTATATACATCTCTGTTCAATCAACTAACTGCACAGGCTTTTGCAAAGTGGTGCTCAATCCACAGCGTATCATTTTTAATAGCAAAGCCAGACAGAAATTCAAATAGTAGAAAAAGACAGCTTTATACAGTGGCCGTCAAAATTGGTCGCATGTTTTCATATTTTGCCTATACAGACTACCTTCTACTTCATTTCTTGGCGTATTACAATAATATATACATCATTCGAAAGAGCAAACTCTGGAAAATCATATGGTAACACAGACATCACCGTAGACCCAATATACTGGTAATAATGGGCCCTCAAAGTCCGGCGGTACATGCGACCAATTTTGACGGCGTTTATAAGTAAACATTTTTACACACTGTATTTAAAAAAATCAATACTTAGTCCAACGACCTTTTGCTTTAATGACTGCAGCACACCTTTTCGGCATACTTTCGATGTATTTCTGGCATTCTTCTTTAGAAATGGCATACCAGGTTTGACCTATTCGCTCCCATAGCTCATGCATACTAGTTGGTGGTGCCTCATAGCTATGAAATAGCTCTCTCTTTAAATGTGCCCACATATGCTCTATGGGATTTAAATCCGGGGACTGAGGAGGCCATTCCAATGCTTCAAATGGCTGCTGGTTGATCCATTTTTTCACTATCTTTGATGTATGCTTTGGATCGTTGTCCTGCTGAAACACTACTTTGGAGGAATCCAAGCCATAACTTTCCATTGTCTTGAGTAAATCATCTTTTAAGACCTCAAGATAGCCTTCACTATTCATACGATGACCAACATCAACTATCCATCCAACACCTTCCCATGTAAGGCAGCTACAGACCATGATATTACCACCCCCATGCTTGACGGTTTGCTGTACATGTCGCGAGTTCAATTCCTCATGAGGTAGTTTCCATGCATAAGCCTTTCCGTCGGATGCAAAACGATTTACTTTAGTCTCATCTGAGAATATGACTCGTTTCCAGTCGTCCACAGTCCAATGTTGGTGCGATTTGGCCCACTGAAGGCGTTTCATGATGTTTTGGCTACGTACAGTAGGTCACAAAACTGCTGCAAAGATTCCATTTTTGTCGGCTTTTGTGGTGCACATCCTGCCACAATGGCACAGGCTACCTGTGTTCTTACATAGTAGATGTGGCATGTGTCTTGAAAAAACCATATGAATTTAAGCCCAATTGGATAAGTATTAAAGGAAATATGAAGCGCGCAATTTGAAAATTTAAGATACGAAAATTTGAACAGAATGAATTTTTTTATTAATATTTAGTTGGGCCGCCTTTCTTATTGATAACCTCTTGAATTCTTGCCGGCATGCTATCAATGTACCTTTGGTAAAGCTTTTTATCAAAGCCATTCCATACTTTTTCTACCCGTTCCCAAAGCTCATCCACATTTTTTGCTCTACGTTCGTAATAGCTAAGCTTCAACTTCAGTTGGTGCCATACATGTTCAATGGGATTTAAGTCCGGACTCTGAGCTGGCCAATCGCTAATGTAGCGCACTTTGTGATTATTTAGCCAAGCAATTGTAAATTTTGCCTTGTGCTTCGGGTCGTTATCATGCTGGAAGTAAATATTGGATCAGTTGAAATCGTAGTATTCCATGGTATCGCGAAGCGTAGTGTTCAAAATATGCTGGTAAACATCAGAGTTCATGTTACCATCGTAAATTTGGCAAGCATATCCTGGTCCTCCAGAGGTTATACAGCCCCACATCATCAATTTACCGGCTCCATGCTTGACTGTAAAGTCTAGATGATGAGGCTGAAGAGGATCGCTTGGTCTTTTCCAGTAATACTTACAGCCATCAGAGCCCCATACATTAATCTTGGTTTCATCAGAGAAGACAACTTGCCGCCAATCTTGCACTGTCCAATTCCGATGCTTCTTGGCCCATTCTAACCGATGCTGCATGTGTGCTTTTGTAAGAAATGGCTTCTTTTTTTCTATCAGAAAATGGAACTCCATTGATTTCAGTACTCTAATTGCTGACTGGTATGAGATATCATAGCCAAGTCCAACTAACTCCCGGTGTACTTCTTTGGCAGTCTTTAGAACCCCTTCGATGACCTTTCTTTTGATTAACCGCTTTGTTACTTTGGAGACTACTGTAGGCCTGCCACCTGTGCTTATTGTCCTACTTGAAAAAAGTCTTCTAGAATATCTACTAACAGTTGACTCACGCACACCAATCTCCTTAGCAATATCATAGGTTGATGCTGATTCAGTTAGTGCTGACCTGAGGTCATTTACTTTCTCTTCTGACAATCGTTTAGGCATCCAATAAATAAAAAGATAAATAAGAGAAATAATGGAAGTAAAAGAATTTAAAACATAAAATATAGAAATTGTAAGCACTTTTATATACTGCTAACATTCTTATCTTGCCAAGAATGTGAATTATTATGATAACAACCGGATAGGCCGAATTAAAATGTGTCGTCTTTAACATACGTAAAAATGCAAAAAAAGCCAGTCGTGTATAACTCCGTCTTTAACATTATCAAATTCCACCAATAATCATTGCCTGTATCTGATATTCTACCAGTAGATGACCTTTCTATTGGGCTATAAACATTCAAAGTTTGAGATAGATTCGTGCAGTATTCATAGACAATCAGCATTAAAACTGCAATTTTGCAATTCCTTGCAGCAGTTTTGTGACCTACTGTAGCAAAGGTTTTTGAGGCTTGACAAATGCTATAAAGCCAGCTTTTTTAAGAACGCGGCGCACTGTACTATCACTTAAAGTTATCCCAAATTCTTCTTTTAGAGCTTTTTGGATCTCTACAGCATTATTTTTTCTTCCTAAGGTGGCTAATCTCCGGATGTAGTTGTTTAGGATAGGGAGTTTTAGGTAAAAGTAGTATAACAACAAAGATAAAGAAATACTGTTAGAACTTGGTATCTCTTTATTAAGTTAGGATAACTAAGATTGAATATGATAAATTCTACATGTAAAAAGTGAGAGTATTTATAGACATGATACGGATAAAGAATTAGGACAGATTTACAGTGGGTGGACTAATTGTCCCAGTGTTTCAACTTTTTTTACTTTCGACTCCATAGCTCAACCAATTCTCAGGCTATGCAGCTAGTTCTATGCTCATTAGAAAGGTCTCAGTCCGTGCTACATTATATCAAGCACTCAGTGTTCGGAGGTTACACAGTCTGAGTTTATCAGCAATAGAAAAAAACCACCGCACTGGGACAATTTTTCCGCTACCCTGTCATGTTTTGACATGTCAATAAGATAACAGTCTTATCATTCTAAGCTAAATCTTTACAAATGAGTTTGAATAAGAATAGATCCTGATAATTACCAACTGCCCTGAACAGCCAAGTTTCACTTTCATCTCAACAGTTGATTATTTACATCAGTTTATAAAATTTTTCTTATACATGTCAAATCATATCGGTCGTAACTATCTCTTGTCATTTAATCTCAGGTCTTGCTCAAACTAATATAAATAGCCTTGGAATCTTTCTTTAATAAAAGTAATTCGACTTTAGAACTATTGTTCGGTCTCGTTAATTCTTCTTTTTCATATTTTAAATACTTAAAAACACTTCATTTTTTTTAACGAATTCTGAACTTTTGTTTAAAATTACAAAATATGGCTGACAACGATCAATCCACTCAAGTTTCCTCCCTTAATAAGAAAGGCAACCTTAATCAACAAGAAGAAGAGACATCCAGGGTCAGTGAAGACATAGAAATGGCTATCGTTGAAGAAGCTGCTTCTACCACTTCAAATGGTTTTGAATTAAAAGAAGATCCATCTATCGATGCTGTTATGGGTCTGAGGGTTACATTGACAGACCTTAGACAACAGATCGCTCGTGCTGTGGTAACTGGAGCTCCTCAAGAAGAGCTAACCAAGCTCCAAGAACAGGCAGTTAATATAAAGAACTGCATCCAGTTCTTAGATGATGCTCAAGCTTTCTGTATTACTCCTCCTACACCCGTAGGTAATGCTGTTTTCAGTCCTGGCTTCTCAAATACTGCTTTTAACACTCGGTCGGCTCATATTATCCCACCTGATCTTCCTGTCTGGCAATGGAGGGGTAATGTCTGGAGAAAAGATGCCGATGTACATGACTCCGTAGAAGACTTACTTGACACCTTCTCCCTAATCATTGAGTCAAATGGTCTATCTGTTGATTCGAGTTGGTCTCGCCTGGTCCCAATCAAGATGAACCGAGATCAACGTTCATGGTTTAACGAGGTTCTAAAAGGGCGTAGTTTGACTTGGTCTGAAGTAAGAAAGATCATTGTCAAGACCTATGCTGCACAAGACGTAGCTCAAGAATTGGAATACATGGACCAGCTCCTGTCACTTAAAATGCTTCCAACCGAGTCCATTGAAGCCTTTACAGATCGATTTCAACGTATTCGAAAAGGCTGCCAAATGGGATGATGACATCAGGACCGCTTCCATTTACAAGCGTGCTTTACCAGCATATTACGTCAGGAAGGTCTCTCGTTACTTGGTAAACCTTGGTCGAGATCAACAAGACTCCGTGACAAAAGTTGCTGCCAAAGCACGAATGGTCCTGTCATCAAACCTTTGTTCAGAAAGTGGCTCATCTAACCGTCAAGAATCTGGGTTAAAAATTTCCTCCTCGCCTCTCCTTTCTAAGGGAACAGAAGCATCGAAGTACAATCCAAACAACTTGGAAACCTCAAACAACCAACTTGGCAATGGTAAAAGAGTGTCTATGGGTAGTATGAAGAACAAGTTCCGCTGCGCTATCCATGGTATTGCCAATCATCCCACTGAAAGATGCAACAAGTACAAGGATTTGCTGAAGCAAAACTCTTCCTCGGTGATCACTCCTTCTGCTGCATCTAATAGATCTTTATCATTTGTGTCTGTTGCCAAGAACTGTTATCGATGTTTGGGTAATGTCCCTTGGTCCAAAGAACACGCTGCTCGCTGTCCTCGTGACAAGCCTTATCATGGTCCAACTAAGGCCATCCGTTCTGTTCGCTTGGATACTGCAAATTCCAATGGTAACAAGCCCAACCTCACCGTCACTCCTCAAGCTAGACCACAACAGGCGTCCTCCAAGGTGTCTAGTGGTGATAGCAACTTGATGGACGTGGATGACGAGGGTTATCCAGTTAGCTATGACTGTAAGAAATTAACAAAACAGAATGAAGTATTTAAAAATACTAACCATTCTTTAATTGTACCTATCACTATAGAGAACGTGAACACTATGGCCCTGGTTGATAGTGGTTCTTCTTTTAGCTCGATAGACACAAAATTTGTTAATAAATATAATATTGCAGTTGATAGAAATGTATCTGGTTCCGTTATACTTGCTACAAGTGATAATGTTAGTAAACGTTTCGGTACAACCAAATTTCCATTAAGTGTTATTTACGGTGATAATGATAAAAATCTTATTCATACATCCCATTCTTTTGAAGTCCTTCCTCTTTCCTTGGATACTGAAGTTGTAATAGGATTAGACCTAATGCACAAGTTGAACATTCTTGTTACCAACTTAGCTATCAGACATCCTAATCTTGCACCAGTTATTGACAAAGAGATTACGGATGACACACCTGAACCTAACAAAGCTCCTTTCGGTACACTTGAGCAACAAGCTCATTTCCATAATGCTATTAAACCATTTGTTGATCAAAATGCCTTAATACCAAAGAATTCATTCTGTACTGTACCCGAGTCAGTTATACGTTTAGATACTGTTAAAGGAAAAACCGCTTACCGTGCACCATATCGTACTCCTTTTAAATTACTACCAATCATGCGTGAATGTATTGACACTTGGTTAAAGGATGAAGTTATTGAACGTGCATCACCTAATTCGGATTGGAATTCTCCTTTAACATTGGCACCTAAGAAAGACTTGCTTGGTAATCTCACAGGACATCGACCCTGTCTCGATCCTCGCTTGTTAAATTCTATTCTCGTGTCAAACGATAGACATCCTATTCCAAAGATTGAAGAGATTTTCGATCAATTACAAGGATCAACTATCTTTACCACTCTTGATCTTCGACAAGCATTTCATCGATTCCAAATCTACGAACCTGATCGTGTTAAGACCACATTCACTTTTGAAGGTCAACAATACCAATTTAGAGGTTGTCCATTTGGATTGAAACATATTGCTTCCCGTTATCAGCGAGTGATTAATATTGTATTACGTGATTTACCTTATGCACAGGCTTTTGTTGATGATATCATCATATTTTCCAAGTCTTATGAGGAACACATCACACATGTGCAAAACATAATTCAGAGATTAACTAAAGTGAACTTGATCCTTAACCCAGACAAATGTCATTTTGCGCAGTCTACTGTTTACTTGCTTGGTTTCTGTGTTGATGCCAAAGGGTCTCGACTCGATCCTCGTAAAGTTACAAACGCTTTGACTTGGCCTAGACCTTCATCTGGAAAAGAGATTCAACGCTTTTTAGGACTGGTAAATTATTTTAGAAAATACTTGCCAAATATTTCTGAAGTCACTGCGCCTTTGGACAAATTACGTTTCGAAGGTAAACTTGATAAACTTTGGACATCTGAACAAGAAAGTGCTTTTGAAAAAATCAAGGCATTATTGTCTTCTGCGCCACTTCTTCATCATCCAGATTTAGAACAACCTTTTTACGTTGCTACTGATGCTAGTAACTATTCAATTGGTGCTGTTCTTTACCAAGTTATCAAAAATGAGACTCGATATATCGGTTTCATGGCACGCTCACTTTCTTCATCTGAAAAGAATTATTCTACCACTAAACGTGAGCTATTAGCAGTGATATTTGCACTAAAGAAGTTTCATCCATTTTTGTGGGGTAACCCATTCACCTTATACACTGATCACAAGGCCCTGACTTATCTCCACACTCAGCCTGTAGCTAACGCTATGATGATCAATTGGCTGGATACTATACTGGATTATAACTTCAAAATCATCCATCGACCTGGTATTCAAAATATTCTGCCAGATGCTTTGTCGCGTCTTTTTGAACCTGAAAAAACGCTGGAGGGGGATAATAAAACCATCAAAACAATTGTCACTTCACAAATTATCAATTCTAACGGATCAATTCTTACATCCAGAATGATGATGCCTGCTGACTTGATGACCCCAGCACCAGAAGACAGACAAAAGCTACTCATGGATACACACTTAGAAGGACACCGTGGAGCTCAAGCAATCGTAACAGCTTTACATAGCGATGGTATTCACTGGACAAAGCTCAAGGAAGATGCACTTGAAATAATACGTAGTTGTCCTGATTGCCAAAAATTCAATATCGCAAAGCACGGATACAATCCCTTAACCTCAATCTATGCTGATGCACCTTGGGATCACATCTGTATCGACACAGCCGGACCTTTCCCTACTTCAGTACAAGGTAATCAATACATCCTTCTGGTAGTGGACGTCTTTACACGATATTGTGTACTCAAAGCCTTGCCCGATAAATCCTCTCTCACTATTGCACTTGCATTAAGGAGTATCTTATCGCTCTTTGGTCGACCAAAAATTATCCAAAGTGATAATGGTACTGAGTATGTCAATGAAATCGTCAGACTGTATGTTGAATCATCCGGTATTGATCATCGTCTCATATCAGCTTATCATCCCCGAGCTAACGGTATAGTTGAACGATGGGTTGGCAAAGCAAAAAATATTTTGCACAAAAGATTACAAGGCAGAACTGAGGATTGGGACTTGTATGTTGACAGTACCCAAGAAGCCCTCAACAATACACATACAGCTTTACACGGCACACGACCTTTCTCATTGATGTTCGCAAGACGTCCCAATGAAAACAAGGATTATAATAACGTGCTGGACAAAACTAAATCGCCTGAAACAATGAAACAGTTAGAAACTAGAATTAACGAGTTTAATGACACTGTCTTACCTGCTATTCGTGAAAAAATAAAAACTTCACAAGCTGCCTCTCGAGACAAGTTCAACCAAACTCACAGAATTCTAACCGATATCCCCACTGGTAGTCAAGTCACGCTCAAGAATGTAAACCGTGTTGCAAAAAGTGATCCCCTCTACGGGATCTATGAAAGATTTACCGTCCATCCACTATATATATATATACAAACTCCGCACGCGGAGTTTGGTATGCTTAATATGGTAATTGGGACCACAGAACACGATTCCATCATTTTTAAGCGGAGTTTATTAAGCCAAAATTGGCCAATTGTGAGATCTACTAAGAACAGTTGATATTTTTCCTTTTTTATCACTTCATTCAAGAGGGATGACAAGTAGAAGGTCATTAAAAAAGTCCGGATCGAGATACGACTTCTGCAGGTCGAGAAAAACAGCTCCAAAAATTAGCAATTGCATGACAAAAAAGCTTGCGAAACGAGAATCGGCAAATTAGCATTCGTGGTGAACAGGTTATGATAATAGATTCTCATTTTGAAGGCGTTGGTTCGATTCCCAGTAGACGCTCAGCAAACATAGTCTACTTTTTGCATTATTTTTGGGTCTAAGTAACTTACTATTTTTTTTGGAAATATCAAAAGTTTTCGGGAAAATCTTATCAGTTCTGTATGGTAAAACGAATCCCCGTTGCGGAGATGTTGTCTATCTATCGGCTGGTTTCGGACAGATAACAAAACATGTAAAAAAGATATAAAAAGGCCGACCATTTCTTTTTTTTTTTCTTTCCTTCATCTTTTTATCAATTTTATCAATCTCCAATGTCTTCTAACGCTGCTAACAACATGCCAACTCTTGCTTACATCGCAGAAAGAACCATGACGGCTGAATGTACATTGAAGTAAGTTTATTTTTTACCTGGGAGGGAAAGTAATTAAAGGCAACTGGTAAAAGTTATTTGAAGGAGAACGGTGCCTTTTTTTCTTCGCGCAAATGTAAAGAAGGCTCTGAAATGCGCTTGAACCAGTCCAGCCGGGATGGATTCTTTTGGCGATGCGGCTCAACCACCTGTGCGTGTGGGCGTAGCCGCATTTCTTACTTGGATGGGTCCTTCTTTCAAGGTCGCAAGTCCATCATCCATCAAACACTATTAGTAGTGTACCTCTTTTTGCTTCAAGTTCCGAACGGAACAATATCCACCATGACTGGTCTTAGTCTGCCAACTGTTCGTAACATTGTTAAAGACGTCTATCAAGTAATGGAGGCAGATCTTCGAATTGAAGATGTCCAAGTTGGTACGTGGTGCTTTGTTTATACTAGAGTATGTAATTAATAAATCATACTTAGGAGGGGTTGATAGTGCTGGACAGCCTATTGTCGTAGAGATAGATGAAAGCAAGTTTGGCAAGAGAAAGTACAACAAGGGGAAGAGAGTCGATGGTGTTTGGGTTGTTGGAGGCGTAGAGCGTACGCCCGAACGTAAGGTGTTCTTGCTGACGGTACCTAACCGCAACCAAAATACCTTGAAGCTCATAATCGATACTTTTGTTAAGGATGGTAACGATTACAATATGTATACGCTAGATGATCAGTGTACCTAACCCTTGTTGACAGGCTCACATGTCATGGTAGACTGTTGGAAAGGATATAAAGGGATCGACAGTGATCCAAGCCGAAGTCTTATTGTTCAAACAGTCAATCATTCCAAAACGTTTCGCGATCCAAAGACAGGTGCCTGCACTAACACCATTGAAGGCACGTACTTCTATAGATCATAGAATTCTTAAACGATGCTAACAACCAGCTATTAGGCACTTGGAATGGTATCAAACGAGGAGTGACCAGCCGTCATCGCACAGCATCGATGATGCCATGGAAATTAGTGGAGTTCATCTGGCGAAGAAAACATGCTGACAATCACTGGAAGGCAATGCTTGCTTGTTTTTCGCAAGTGTCATTCACCAGAGCAGGTATTGCCAACCAAGGCCCATTGGTATCTTTGCTGAAAACCGTCCTAGAAGATGCCACTGGTGATCAGGGCGATGAAGAGCCATTTATTTTTATCTCAGATGAAGATTCCAATAGCGAATCTGACGGAAATAATACCTCTGCACCTACTACGCCCGTAAAAAAACTCCGAACTGCTTAAAATAAACAAATAAAATTTTCATTGATAACCATAAAAATCAGGGCTTATAGCGCCTATTTTCTTTCCCCATTTATTTCCGCATATTACCATTTTTGGAAATAAAGGTTACATCATCTAAAAATAGACGATCCAGGCTTTCAAATGATATATAGAACACGTCTGTACGCTCAAGTTTAGCTCCGCTACAGCCTTCCAAAACGATGGACGGTAAATCTTTCATTTAGCCCCCTCTACGTTGGTAATTACACTGTCAAAAGAAAAACTCAAGGTGGTTCATACGTGTTGGTTGATGCAACTGGAGCACTCTTACCAAGAGATGTACCTCCATCGCAAATAAAGGTTATTTCCCAGGAAGTATCTTTATCCAATACTGATCAATCTGAATCATACGATGTTGAGGCAGTTTTACACCATAAGGGATCACCGGGTAATTACTTATATAAAGTTCGATGGAAAGGTTATGGAGAAGAAGATGACACTTGGGAACCGGCTAGTCATTTCCATGATTACAGACCGATCCAAAAGTATTGGTTACGTATAAGTGAACAAGAACCAGCGCGCGAGGTTCAACTTGTTCCTAAAAAAAGATACAACCAAGAAAAGAAAAAATGTGCATCGCAATGTAACTAACTCTAAAAGAAACAGACGTTAACACATTGACCTTCTTCCACCCAACTTTCATTAACTATACATATATGTTACCAGCAAATAACGCAATTATAAAATATTTACAAGGATAGTAAAAAATGGAATTTTTTCTCATGCCTTAATATTTTTCAATTTGCACGTTTGTACGCAGTCACATTTACAGACAAACATCACTTTAGCAATAAATTCCTGTTTAGGGTTTATTATCGCCTAAATGCTTTGTTCCATTCTTGAACACTATACTTTATATGTTTATATAAAGAGCCACTATACGTTATATGACTTCACCCTACCAAGCACCTATTTCTTACAACAAATAGAGCTCATCTTGACATCTCAAACCTCATTTTGACATTCAGTTAAACAAACATCTTTTTACTTGCCACATTAATTCCAGAAAAGATAATTACAACCTGGAAGGGGGCAATGTCATGTTTTGACATGTCAATAAGATAACAGTCTTATCATTCTAAGCTAAATCTTTACAAATGAGTTTGAATAAGAATAGATCCTGATAATTACCAACTGCCCTGAACAGCCAAGTTTCACTTTCATCTCAACAGTTGATTATTTACATCAGTTTATAAAATTTTTCTTATACATGTCAAATCATATCGGTCGTAACTATCTCTTGTCATTTAATCTCAGGTCTTGCTCAAACTAATATAAATAGCCTTGGAATCTTTCTTTAATAAAAGTAATTCGACTTTAGAACTATTGTTCGGTCTCGTTAATTCTTCTTTTTCATATTTTAAATACTTAAAAACACTTCATACCCGCTTATTTTGCAATGCATTCTGAACATCGCTTTCTTATCAATCATAAATCACCGGAATTTGCATACCAACCTTATCTATGACAATCTATGACTCGTACCTTTAGTGTAAAGTATAAGTAGCTTTACGTTACCGGTTTTTTTACAATATTCTTAGTCTCTATCTATACTGTACTTTCTCATCTTTATCTTGCCTCAAATGACTCGTACTATCAGCAAATCTGTTCAAAATCAAATCCAATTGCCCTTGACTAGTAACATGGCATATGAACAAGTTATGGAACGCATTTCCGGATTGAAAAAATTCACTTTAGGTAGGTGCACCAGCAAGTTCTTTCCAAACAGAATGAAGGTAGCCCCTGGTCGAAGAGCAACTATTGGTGAAACTGCCTAATCATACATCCGTAGACAAGTACTAAATGGTGAATTCAAGACAGCCAAAGCAGTACATCAATATCTGAATGGTTTGGGGTATACTATTGGTTATTCTGGGGTCTTAAAACTTCTTAAAAGTATAAACTTCAGAGCTAAAATTAATGCCAAGAAGCCTCTGCTTAGTAAACAGCACAAGGAACGACGTTTAGCATGGGCTATGGCTCACAAAGTCTGAACAACCGATGATTGGAGGCATATGGTGTTTAGTGATGAGACTAAAGTCAATGTTTTTGGATCAGACGGTTGCAAGTATTACTGGAGTCGACCAGACGATGCATTACAGCCTCATCACTGAGATCCTACAGTAAAAGGTGACCAAGGAAGTGTTATGGTATGGGGTTGTATCACTCACGATGGACCTGGGTATGCTTGCTGGATACGTGATGGAACTATGAAAGCTGTGGATTATGTAAATATCTTAGAAACTACCCTTATGGACAGCTTAAAGTATTGTGGATACAATCCTGAGGATGTCTATTTTCAACAAGATAAAGATCCTAAGCACACTTCGAAGCTTGCTAAGCAATGGTTTGTGGATAATAACTTCAACAGTGAACATATCTATAGCTGACCATCCCAAAGTCCGGATTTAAACCCTATTGAACACGTATGGCATCACCTTAAACTCAAGCTGAGTGTATATGACACTAAGGCTAAAGGTGTACATGGGTTATGGGAAAAGATTGAAAAAGAATGGAATACTTTTACAGTGGACGAGTGTAGACGATATATAGATAGCATGCCCGTCCGTTGCAAAGCAGTTACTAAACCTAAAGGGGGACATACTCGCTATTAAATAAAATTTATGTTCAAGCGGAAAAATTGTCCCAGTGCGGTGGTTTTTTTCTATTGTTGATTAACTCAGACCGTGTACTCTTCGAAATCCGAGTTTTTGATATTATGTAGTACGGACCGCGACCTTTCTAATGAGCATAGAACTAGCCGCTTAGCCTAAGAATTGGTTGAGTTATGGAGTCGAAAATAAAAAACGTTGAAACACTGGGACAATTAGTCCACCCACTGTATTTGACTATGTGAAGTTAATATGAATAAAGCTTAATATAAAAATCTAAACAAAGTCTTTTGGACAATTGGCACTTCAGGCCACGATGGATAAATCATAAGTTCTACAGTTCAATCGGCGCTAGAACTACATTCCAAATATGGAAGTATATACTTTTGGCCATTGCGCATCGATTGGTACCACTTTCGTTTTCGAATTCCGACTCTTTGCTATAAATTTTTGCGTCTGAAAATAGGCGGTACACAATTTTTTTTGGCAAGCTTTATATCAATGACATCTTTACAGATTTTAATAAAATTTTGAACATTTGTGTAACTGTATACTCCAAAAATATAACTTTTAAATTTGTTAGCATATTGTGTTTTGATGAGGAGAAACATGCTAAAAACAGCAGCAAAAAAATAAAAATGTCGGCGATTTTGGCGGAGATTTTGCATAAACATTTTTATTTGTTAGTGCATATAGTATGCAAAATTTTATCAAAAACTATCGAGTAGAAAGAATTTTATGTGTTCCTTAAATTTATAGCATATCCGCACGTTTTCTATTATTGCGGAGCGAATATTTGCTTTCACACTCCGAGAATTTGGGAAATGACTTACCCAATAATATGCTACATTGGGTAAAAGTTTGAATGGAATCTGAAAAATTGAATTTTGGGGCACATCTGGCACTGTAAGCATCTGGTTTTCTCAGCTTGCCCTCATTTACTTTTTTGAAGGATTAGCAATCGCCAACTCCTTTGTATGTTTCTTGAACTCTAATATTATTGATGTATGGCAGTTACATGAAATATCGATATGGCCGCCAAAATTTTTGCGACCTAATTAGGGTCCGTAGCGTATATGCTATAATAAGGATATCTTGCAAAGAGGCATCATCCACTGTCCGAGCATTTATACCAAATGGAAGCTTATTCCTAAACATCTTTTGATGCATTTAATATAGATACTAAGTTTTTTAACTTGATAACATCATTATTATTATGTAAGAATCACATTGTTTCCTTGATTCTTAAAATATCGTTATTTCTTCGTTATGGTTCAAACATTAGTTGTAAAAAAACTAATTGTAATTGTTAAGATCATAGAAAACAAGAGGTAAAAACAAAAATAAAGAAACAGTTTGTGAACGTTTCGAGTCTGATCTTTATTTCAGTTTAAGTTAAAGTAAAAATTATTCTAATTGAAGGCAGGTATTTATATCTTATTGAGTGAGTGGCTTGATATCTTCTATTGCTATCGTTTTTCTAATATTCAGGTACTTTAGCAAGTGTTATCTCTAATTATGATCATGAAAACTTTTCATTTGTTCTTTTGTATGTCTGTCATAGATGATCTTTTATTCTGGGAATTCCTCACTGATTTGAATAACGTTATTTTACGCGTTATTTCAATTATGTGAAAGATTAGCAATATTCCTGACATTGGATTGGATTTGGTTATTTTAGTTGATACTTCTTCTTATCAAAGAACTTTCATGAATACAATAGATATTCTAAAAGAAGATGTTTAATTGGAATTGATTGTATGATCTTATTTAAATAAATTTGTATCTTATTTTATTTTAATTATGATCTTGTATTAAGACTTATATTTATTAATGTCAACTACAGTCAGTTACTGTTCTACAGCGGTATGATCTTATTTAAATAAACTTATATTTTGTTTTATTTTAATTATGATCTTGTATTAATGCTTGTATTTATTAATGTCAACTACAATCAGTTACTGTTTTACAAAAGTAATAAACTATATACTGTTATATAATAACGTGATATCATTCTTGAATATCATTTAAAAATATTAATACATACCGTTTTTATAATGCTTTTTTAATTACAAATCTATTCTTAATTAAATTTTAAGTGTTCTTATTAAATATGTTATTCACATTATAATTTGAATTAAAAAAAATATAAATTATTTTTACTGGATACGGTATATTTCTTTGCTATTTATTTTTTTTTAGATGTGTGTCTATAGTTCATAGTAGATGTAATGAAAAAACACAACAGTAAGTACTTTTTAGGCAAAGAAGAATTATAATTAAGCAAGAGCACATGATAATAGCGCTTTTGCTTTGCAAATTAAAGTTAGCATATAGTTACGTATTGACTACATTAAATAAAGGATAGCCACTTCATATTGGTTTAATTAAATAAGATACAGTAAAATGACCCTAATAAATTGACGAAGTACGTAGCAAATACCTTAACAAAAAAATGCCTATATTTTTTAATATATGTTACGTTTATTATACTGCATTTGGAGTATTTTGCTCTGCGATCATAGCATTGTATAATGCTTCTGATGCTTCTCGAAAGTTATTTAATTCTCGGTTACGTACAACATCCATTAATCTACTTGTAGCTTCTTCTACTGAAAGAGCACTACTGTTACCAGAACTAGGTAAAGCGTTGCTTTCATCTTCTATCACGACTGCGACATCAGATCTTCTATTAATCCTACGGCGACGTGCTGGAGGTGGTTGTACTTGTACTTCTTGATAATCTGGATCATCATCAGTATCATCCGTATCTGTGTCATCACCAATATCGACTATTATGCAGAAATTAGTATTACATTGATCCAGACAAATATAAGGCTATCATTTTTTTTTGTATAAATAATTACTGTCAATTTCATGATTGTTGTTCATTTCATCTGTTGGATCCCCTTCTATCACCTCTTCACTTCCTTCTTCTTCTGTTATAAGTTGATAATTTTCAACTTCTTCGTCTCTATTTCTCTGCCTTGGCATATTAGGAAACGATACTTCTCCTAAACCACGCACTAGAGCGGCCCAAATTCGGTTGCGATTTTCATAACGCCATAAGTACTCCAGTAGGCGATATGGACATTCAACCTTTGTACGATGTCTAGCTTGCATTTCCCTTTTGACATCGGCCCACAATCCTTCTATGATGTTTGTATTGATCATCCCTTGAGTATTGTTTTGGCGTACTTGATCTTCCGTAGCAAACCCAAGGGAATGATTAACTACTTGATGTCTGTAGATATGCTGCTCACTGTCCATCATTGCAACTTGAAGAGCTCCAGTGCGGGCATTGTATCGCTCCCTAGGGTGCAAGCCGCTGTAGGCACGCCAGCCATCTGTTCTGATTGTTGTACCTGGAGCAACGTACTTTCGAATGATGGGTATAAGGGTATGTGCGTTTCGGTTTGGAACAGTGCATAAAAATCTGCGGCCTGCTTTAAATTGTGGTACCAATCTTGTTTCAGTCTCCCCGTTTTCTTGTGATACTGTCACAACCCTATTTGTACCAAGAGCAATAGCTTCGACCATGCCCAAAACCCATACGCCTTCCACTCGATGGCCTCTATGGTATTTCCTCTTACCAAATTTCGACTCATCAATTTGGACATGGTCTACACCTGACCCACCTACATCATGTAAATAAGATATAAAAGAAAAACTCATAACTTACCTAACATAATTGGATTATGTCTTAACAAGTCGCTTTCAAAAACAACAATCAAGTCGCGGTACAACTGGGCAATCACCTTGTAGTGAATTGAAAGATCTCTATAGATGGTTGAAAACCTTTCTTGGTTCATAGTAAGGCGAAATATAACCTTCAATGTTATACGAATATCACATCTTTTTCGGTAAAACATTGAGTTTTTTGTCACAGATTGCGAGACTTCTGTTGCATGCGCAGCACGATTATAGCAGCGAAATTGATACTGATTACGAGATGCTCTCCATGTTGGACCACGCATGATTTCGCTGCATTTAGGACATCTAACCTCTGGTTGAGTAGAAATAGCACCAATGCTTCTTAAAAAACTAAAGAAAAAAAATTAACAATCTTATTTTGTTAAAAAAAAAGATATTTGCCTCCAACAAGAATCGAAAGAAATTGTAATAGCTTCTCTGTCCAATTCACCATTAGGTACAATTCTTGAGCTTGGACCATTGGAAATTAAATTGTTATTGTTTGCTGACATACTTGTATACTGTATCTAGTTTGAAGTTGAATGTTTCAATAGTATAGTTTTTTATAAAAAAAAAAAGAACTTAATGAATAATGGTTACTTATATTATCTTCAACTTACCTTTTATTAAAAACTAAAAAAAAGAAAAACAAAAGAAAAAAGAAAAAACATGAAGCCACAAAAAAACTTTTTTTGTGGCTTACAAAATCCTTTGAGCTCCGAAACAAAAAAAAAGGAAAACGTAATTCGTTATCACAGAAGTATAAAATGGTAACAGGATGTTTCGAACTCACGACATCAAGATTAGAAAGGAGGGCATTGCCAATTAAGCTATTTTGTAATTTCTGAGAAATAATGCATTAGATACATCTGATCATTTGTTACAAATATTTTGATGGCTGTTAAGCAAGTTTAAAAGCACTATATGGTGTTGACTACTTTTAAAAATTACTAATGTACCAAATGATATGAAAACCAACTTGGAATAAAGGGGCTTCACTTAAGAAATGCCCCATTATTCTTGACTAAATCGGGATATATTCGGAATTTCAAAAATTAAACAGCGCCATTCGATTATCCTTGTCTTATAACCTTAGTTTCCATTTTTGGATGGTTATTCTAGCTCCGCTATAGCTGTAGAACTTATGATTTATCCATCGTGGCCTGAAGTGCCAATCACCCAGTCTTTTATTCATCTGTGTTGGGAATAATGTTATAAATGATTCCAAGTTATGTCAGCATATTATTCAGGATCATATTTGATTCCTTTTATTAAAATAAAGTGACTATAATCTTATGTATCCTTAACAGTAGTTCACCATGCGTTGACTAATTAGAGATGGGCGACCAGCTTCATTAACATTTCCACTCATCTTAAGAGATGAGCGGTACTTCTGAACAGTGGTACGACTAACGCCAACTTGCTTCGCTACTTTGCTGTTTGACTTCTTGGATCTCAGCAATGAGTAGATGCTGTTTACTTTGTCATTTGAAATTGCACGCATGTCGGATCTGCAATGGTATAATGTCTTAATGGCGTGCTGCAATTTAACAAAAAAACACTTACATGTAGATGATATTACGATGAAAGAAGAAAGAGAGGAAAAAAATATAAAAAATTTATTATTAAGCCACATTTTTGTGACTATATTATGTTATTTATAAACGTCGTCAAAATTGGTCGCATGTACCGCCGGACTTTGAGGGCCCATTATTACCAGTATATTGGGTCTACGGTGATGTCTGTGTTACCATATGATTTTCCAGAGTTTGCTCTTTCGAATGATGTATATATTATTGTAATACGCCAAGAAATGAAGTAGAAGGTAGTCTGTATAGGCAAAATATGAAAACATGCGACCAATTTTGACGGCCACTGTATATTAGATGATATTTATTATGGTAAGCCTAAGCAATAGTATAAGCAAAATACATAACTAACATGCTTCTCTATAGACAGTTTGTTGGAAGAAATATGCAGTTTTTTGTCAAGATACAAAGCATCCATTTTAAATTTGAAAAAAAATGATTACGAAATCATCGGCTATGAGAAACATTTTTAGATATATATGTATGATTTTTTTCTTTAAATGTATTAATATATAAAAAATTTATAAAAATATAAGCATGCTGATATAAATATGCATTCTATACAATATAGACTAATTGTAATTTAGATAATTTTATAATTGCGTAAATATAAAACATTGTAAATAAAGCATATACAATTTTAATATATATTTATAATAAACGTATATAATGTATAATACATAAATATAAAAAACATAAATGATAAATATCAGAATAAGTTCATAATAATAACATTAAGAACAAAATGTTTCTCTATGTCCGCAAGTCCCCATCTGACGTGGATCCAGAAACAAGGCTGAAACTCTTACAAAAAATGGTTGACAATCTGCTTGACCGCTCCCTTGTTGATAAAGTTTACGTTTCAGTATCTAGTCCTGCATCTTCGCCGTTTAACGAAAGGGACTTGAATAAAACTGACGAAATTATGGAAAAACTCAAACATGTAACTGGAAATACTCCAGGTAAAGCAATACTACAGCATATAGACTGAAAAACCCATCACTAACTTTCTATTTGATTCACAATAGATATGTTAGAGTATCTTCAATCTATTGATCATAATATTTGTTTGGCTTCGATTGACTTTGCTGGGATTTCTTCACGTTCCCATCTCGTAAAAGATTTGTTAGAAGAGTGCCCTGTTATAAAGAAAATTGCTATTGAAACTTTTATTTCTAATAACGAAATTCTTCTCCTGGACTCTCAACTTCTGTTGTCAGATAATCAACTACTTGAAAAATTTGATTGTAGAAAAAAGCTAATTCAACGATCAAAATAATGAATAATATAATACATGATTTTAATAAAACCAGTTAGGAGACTTTGTGATGTTATTAAATAGTAAAAAATATATATTCAAATTGTTTTAAAGACGTTCATTATACATATGGTAATCTAGCTATGTTATAGCCATACAACCAGTTCTTGATACCGTGGGGGACTGCCAAAATTGTTGACTAAGGCTGTTCCTATGAAAAAGAGGTCTGACCTTTTATTAAATTGAGCTACGTTCATATTTATGTCAACTCACTGAGTAACCTAGAACAGTCCACGACACTAGAACACTGCTATCTGTAACTATTAAACTAAATTTTAGTAGGCCTCCTGACTCTAGATCAAGAGTAGAATATAGCTAAGACTTAGAGAGGATGACATATGTCAATATTTCATAAAGGCAACAAGGTATTGGTTAAGCAGTAGTCTATTTCTAGTATCTAATTACTTCCAGAAATTAAAGACATAATCGCAATAGGAGATTGTATTTTTATAAATAGTGGTACTTTTTATATCATAATAAAGACAAGCCATAAACAGTCTCAAAGTAAATCACTTATGTTTATTTCTATTATTATTTTGTTTCTCTTTCCTGTCGTAAAATACAAGATAAATTCAGATGTAAAGAATCGAAAGTAGTTCTACAGTGGGTGAAAAAACTCTAAAAACGTCAGATATTTTTTCAGTTTTTAGCCTCTGTGAGCATACACAGCGACTTAGATCATGCAAAAACTTTATGACATACTTGTTGTACTGTCTATTACATGTCATGAAAGTTTTAAGCTCAGGTTATTATTTAACAGTCCGAAAAAGCGATAGAAGTGTTGTGGGCTTATTTTTAGGGTTTTTTCCCTTTACTTTTATTATATTATACAGTTGTTGGAATAATTGTTCGAATGTTTTGCAATTTTATACGTTTTGCTTTGTATCTCTGCAGCCAGATACGATAGAGCTACGTACGATACCTCATTAAAAAGCGACAGCTTTCGCATATAACATATAAAACGCTAGGGGGTCTGGAATTATTTCCATATATAGTAAGACCAAATTGCGTCAAGCATATGCATTCGAACAATTTTTCCAATTGAATCATCTTTTATTTAATACCGTGTATGACCGCCTTTAGCTTTAATAACTGCTCTACAACGAGCTGGCATACTCTTGATATATGCTTGGCATTACTCTTTGGTACAAGAAATACATTCTTTCTCGATTCTAGACCAGAGATCATGCAGTCCTTTATCCCTATCTTCATCTAAGCTCAGCCTCAGCTTTAAATGGTGCCAGAGATGCTCTATAGGATTCAAATCAGGACTTTGAGCAGGCCAACTGAAAGTATGCTCTTCTTTTAACCCATTTTCCTTAAACCAAACATGAGCAAGCTTTGATGTGTGCTTAGGATCACTGTCGTGTTGAAAATAAATAGATTCCTGTTGGTAACCATAGTACTTCAGACTGTCCATCAGTGTAGTTGACAGGATATGAACATAATCTGATGCTTTCATAGTACCATTCTCAATTGCGCAGCCATATCCAGGACTATCCCACGTCATACAACCCCAAAGCAGCACACTGCCAGCTCCTCCTTTGACTGTAAGGTCAAGATGATGAGGCTGCAATTTGTCACCAGGTCGTTTCCAAAAGTACTTACAGCCATCTGAACCCCAAACATTAATCTTGGTCTTATCAGAAAGCACTATACGTCTCCAGTCATCTTCTGTCTAATCTTTGTGAGCTTTAGCCCACTTTAGTCTAGCTTCCATGTGACATTTTTTGAGGAGAGGCTTTTTCTTCTTAATTTGGGTATCGAAACCCATACTGTGAAGCATTTTTACTGTACCAAAATAGCCTATCTTGTGACCAATACTGTTTAAATATGGCCATACGCTCTTTGCAGTCTTAAGTGAACCATTTACAAGCTCTCTCTTCAGGTAATTCTTTGTCGTTGAGCTTATAGTATGTGGAATAGGCGTGTTATTTCTCTCGATTAATAAAAGTAATAAAATAAGTCGAAAAATCGATGAGTCTCTTGAACCTCTTTATTGAGTAAGGACGAGAGAGAGAGCCCATTCAATACAAACTACGTCTTAGAATATAATAATGTGATTTAGGGTCCGAGGTAGTACGGTATAAATTGTGTGGGCTGTTTATCGTATATAGCACTTTGGGCTATATATGATATACAGTCAAATTATTAGTTGAAGAATCTTTTGAGTGATCTCACACGACATTAAGAAAATTATTAAGGTAAATACGACAGAATCCAAAGCTTCTACATGCTCTCGGATACTTTGACACATGTATCAACTTTATAGTCAACAAAAGAAATGTCGAAATCAGAATATACAATCGATCCAAAAAAGACATATTCATAGAACCTTATGAAGAAATCGGAATATTAGAAAAATTCAATACGAAAAATGACTCAATAGTTAAAGCTTATACACTTGATAGAAGACCACAGTTAAATGTTATGGATAAACATCAAATGGTCGAACCTCTAAAAAAGCATTTATTTTCCAAATTAGAAGTTGGAGAAGTTGACAAGGAAATAATTATTGAATTAAGAAGGCTACTCAACAAATACAAAGAAATTTTTGATTGGGATAACGACACCATTGGACACACAAAGTTGTTGAAACACAGAATAATCATCGAAGATAATGCCCATCCAATTAGTCATCGCCCATACAGAATTAGTCCTATAGAGGCAGAATATCTCCAAAAAGAACTAGATAAATACTGTAAACTTGGTGTTATAGCTCCTTCAAACAGTCCTTGGGCAGCTCCAGTAATATTAGTAAAGAAGAAAAATGGAGATTATCGTATGGTGATTGATTACAGAAAGTTAAACGCCATAACAAAAAAAGATGCATACCCTCTACCTCGTATTGATGATTTACTTGATACACTTGGAAAAGCCAAAATATTCTCAGCTCTAGACATGCGAGCAGGTTTTCATCAAGTTCCCTTAGAACAAGATAGTAAAGAACTTACAGCTTTTACAACTAAGTTTGGCACATATCACTGTAATACATTACCGATGGGATTAGTGAATTCACCAGCAACTTTCCAAAGATTAATTGATCTATGCTTCCGCCCTCTTATCAACAAATGCTTAGTAGCTTATATAGATGACCTCAACGTATATTCACTCAATCATCATCAGCATCTAAATCATCTAGAGCAAGTTTTTCAATGTATTCTAGCTGCAAACCTAAAACTTAACCCAGAGAAATGCTTCTTTTTCAAAGATCATCTGAAGTTCTTAGGGTACATGGTAACAAAAGATGGAATACAAACTGACCCAAGCAAAATTGAAAAGATTGTTAATTATCCTATACCAAAATCTATCACTCAAGTACGAGCCTTTTTGGGACTAGCTTCATATTACAGAAGATTCATTAAGAACTTTGCCGCTATAGCACGTCCATTACATGATCAAACTAAAACCTCTAAAAACATTCCATGGACACAAAAGACTACTGATTCATTTGAAAAACTAAAGCAACTACTAACAACTGCACCTGTTTTAGCAAGGCCCGATTTCAATAAACCCTTTTTACTCGTAACCGATGCATCAAAAGCCGGTTTAGGCTGTATCTTGACACAGTTAGACGAGAATGGACATGAACATCCAATTGTATTTGCAAGTAGAGCACTCAAGGCAAATGAAGCAAATTATGCTGCAACCAAACTGGAATGTTTAGCCGTAATATGGGCAGTAAAGCAATTTAGACCCTATTTACTTGGACAAAAATTTACTATTATTACGGATCATTCTGCATTAAATGGATTACTTAAAGCAAGCAACCCAACAGGAATTATTGCAAGATGGATAACAATCCTAACCGAATACGAATTCGAGATCAAATACCGTCCGGGAAGAGTCAATGAAAGCGCTGACTTCTTATCAAGATTGGGATATTAGAAGTACCAAACTAGTATTTAAAAAAAAAAAAAAAAAGATGAAAAAAAAAAATTACAGCAACAACAACAATACACACACAAGAATTACAAACCACAAAACTATTCATCGCAACACATATCACATTAAACAACAAGCAACAACTCGAAACAAATCAATACACAAGATCCATAATCATTGTGTCCCCAGAAATAGAAATCTAGTATCACTAAACCTGAAGTTACAAACCCTGTGTCCCCAGAAACGGAAATTAAATATGGAAACAGAAAAAATTCAACAACTAAAACATTATTTGCTCACGCTCAAGATGCCTGATCAAATATCAGATAAAATGCAAAAATACATCAAAAAAGAATCCAAGAATTATACCATCTTTCAAGGTGTACTCTTTAGATACAACACAACAAATGGCGTAATAAGAAAAGTTCTCAATAAGAACGAAGCTCAGGAAATAATTGAAGCTTATCATCAACACCCACTTGGAGGTCACCTTGCCTATAATAATACATTACACAAAGTCGCATCTCGTTTCTACTGGGATGGAATGAATCAGCAAATATTAGAATACGTACAAAAATGTAACAGATGTCAGATGTACGGCAGTAAATCCTTGAATGAAGAACTGTATCCAGTTCCCATATCAACAAAACCATTTGATCGTATTGCTCTTGATGTTAAACATGTACAAGCCTCAAGGTCTGGCTACAGATATACAGTGGCCGTCAAAACTGGTCGCATGTTTTCATATTTTGCCTATACGCACTATCTTCTTCTTCATTTCTTAGTCTATAGCAATGAAATATAGTTCATTCGAAAGAGCAAACTCTGGACAATTATATGGTAACACAGACATCACAGTAGAGCCAGTATACTGGTAGTAATTGGTACTTAAAGTCCGACGGTACATGCGACCAGTTTTGACGGCATTAATAAGTCAACATTTTTACACACTTTATTTAAAAAAATTAATATTTAGTCCAACGACCTTTTGCTTTAATAACTGCAGCACACCTTTTCGGCATACTTTCGATATATTTTTGGCATTCTTCTTTGGAAATGGCATACCAGGTCTGACCTATACGCTCCCATAGCTCATGCATACTAGTTGGTGGTGCCTCATAGCTATGAAATAGCTCTCTCTTTAAATGAGCCCACATATGCTCTATGGGATTTAGGTCTGGTGATTGAGGAGGCCATTCCAATGCTTCAAATGGCTGCTGGTCAATCCATTCTTTCACTACCTTCGATGTATGCTTCGGATCATTGTCCTGCTGAAACACCATTTTGGAGGAATCCAAGCCATAACTTTCCATTGTCTTGAGTAAGTCATCTTTTAAGACCTCAAGGTAGCCTTCGCTATTCATACGATGACCTACATCAACTATCCACCCAACTCCTTCCCATGTAATGCAGCTCCAGACCATGATATTGCCGCCTCCATGCTTGACGGTTTGCTGTACATGTCGCGAGTTCAATTCCTCATGAGGTAGTTTCCATGCATAAGCCTTTCCGTCGGATGCAAAACGATTTACTTTAGTCTCATCAGAGAATATGACACGTTTCCAGTCATCCACAGTCCAATGTTGGTGCGATTTGGCCCACTGAAGGCGTTTCACGATGTTTTGGCTGCGTAGCAAAGGTTTTTGAGGCTTGACAAACGCTATAAAGCCAGCTTTTTTAAGAACGCGGCGTACGGTACTGTCACTTACTGACATTCCAAATTCTTCTTTTAGAGCTTTTTGGATCTCTACAGCGTTATTTTTTCTTCCTAAGGTGACTAATCTCCGGATGTAGTTCACCATGCGTTGGCTAATTAGAGATGGGCGACCACCTTCATCAACATTTCCACTCATCTTAAGAGATGAGCGGTACTTCTGAACAGTGGTACGACTAACACCAACTTGTTTTGCTATTTTGCTGTTTGACTTCTTGGATCTCAGCAATGAGTAGATGTTGTTTGCTTTGTCATTTGAAATTGCACGCATGTCGGATCTGCAATGGTATAATGTCTTAATGGAGTGCTGCAATTTAACAAAAAAACACTTACATGTAAATAATATTACGATGAAAGAAGAAAGAGAAGAAAAAAATATGAAAAAATTGCAATTAAGCCTCATTTTTGTAACTATATTATGTTACTTATAAACGCCGTCAAAACTGGTCGCATGTACCGTCGGACTTTAAGTGCCAATTACTACCAGTATACTGGCTCTACTGTGATGTCTGTGTTACCATATAATTGTCCAGAGTTTGCTCTTTCGAATGAACTATATTTCATTGCTATAGACTAAGAAATGAAGAAGAAGATAGTGCGTATAGGCAAAATATGAAAACATGCGACCAGTTTTGACGGCCACTGTATAATCGCAGCAATCGATTACTTGACTAAATATGTAGAAGCTAAGCCAATGAGATTCCAGACAGCATCAGAAATAGCCATTTTTCTCTACGAAGAAGTTATATGCCGCCATGGATGTCCTACGATTATAGTCTCAGATAATGGAAAGCCCTTTTTGAGCGATTTAATACGAAAAGTCTGTCAAAATTATTCAATTATACACAAGACTACAACTCCATATAATCCCCAGAGCAATGGTCTCATAGAAAGATTTAATCGAACTCTAGGCCAAATACTACAAAAGCGATCAGAAGATGAAAAGAAAGACTGGGATCTATACTTACCAGCAGCATTATTTGCTTACAGATCCATCAAACAGGCTACAACCAAACAAAGCCCATTCTTCTTAACATATGGCTATGAGCCAAGGACACCTTTTGACATGGAACATCATTTATATGATAAAAAATCACCTAAATTTGAAGCAACCTTGTATCACCGAACTTCTCATCAAATACACAATCTTAATCGTATTAGAGAACAAGCCGCAGCAGCCATAAAAACCACACAAGCAGCACAACGCAAAGCAATTGAAAATAAAATCCTAGATCAACGAAAAGAATTAAAGCCCCCATTCAAACTTGGAGAATTAGTTCTATTATATAAGGACTATTTATCTACCTCTTGGTCAGGCAAACTACAGGATAAATGGGAAGGACCTTTTATCATACACCAAATACTTGGAAAAGGCACTTACCACATTAAAAATATGGATGTACAAGATACCCGAATTAGGAGAGTTCATGGAAACCGTCTCAAGTCATACACAATGCCTAATGTTAGTTGGAGAACGGACCACTTGCGAAACGTTACAAGCACTATGGATGTTGAAACAAATGAACTACTTCAGTAAACTAAACATCTTATGATAATCAAAAAAAAAAAAGGGAAAACGACACAAAACACAAAAAAAAAAAACATATACAGTAGGTCAAAAAACTGCTGCAAGGAATTGCAAAATTCATGTTTTACAGCTGCTTGTCTATGGATACCGCACCAAACTATCCCAAACTTTGACTGTTTGTGCCACAATAGGAAGGGCATTTATTCGTTAATTTTCGGATGTGGGCAATGGTTATTGGTGGAATTTGATACTGCTAAAGGTAGTATTTTAAACATCCGGTATTTTTTACTTGTTTACATATGTTTGAAATAATGAATTTTAATACGACCCAACCGGTTGCCATCACAATTTTTCTCACTTTTGACGTGATTAGAATGCTATCTATATTTAAGAGTGCTTACAATTCCTTTATTTTAAATTTTATATTCCTTTGTTTAAATTATTTCTCTTTTTTACCCTTTCGTCAATCGCATGCATAAATGACTGTCAGAGGAGAAAGTAAACGACCTCAAACAGACATTAACCGGATCCACATCAAAATATGATATTGCTAAGGAGACTGGATTACACGAATCAACTGTTAGTAGATACTTTATAACGTTGTTTTCAAGTAGGACAGTGAGCACAGGTGATAGACCTGCAGTAGTCTCCGAAGTGACGAAGCGGTTAATCAAAAGAAAAGTCATGGAATGGGTTCTAAAGGCTTCTAAAGAGGTGTACCGGGAGCTGGTTGGATTTGGCTATGATATCTCATACCAGTCAGAAATTAACGTACTGAAATCAATGGAGTTCCATTTTCTGATAGAAAAAAAGGAGCCATTTCAGACAAAAGTGCATACGTACCATCAGTTAGAATGGAACAAGGAGCATCAGGATTTGGCAATGGTTGACTGACAACAGATCGTTTATTTTAATGAAACCCAGATCAACGTATAGGACTTTAATGGTGATGATCACTATCGGAAAAGGCCAAGTGACCTTTTTCAACATCATGACCTGGATTTTGTAATCCACCATGAAGCTAGCAAATTGATGTCCTGGTGTTGTATAACCTCTGAAGGACCAGGATATGCTTGCTAAATTCACGATGGAAAGTTGTACTCGGGTGTTTACTAGCATATTTTGAACACTACGCTTCGTGATAGTATGAAGTACTACAATTTCGACTGGTCCAACATTTACTTTTAGCATGACAATAACCCAAAGCACAAGGCATAATTTACAATGGCCTAGTTATGTAGTAACCTAGAGAGCTATGTTAACTATTGGCCAGCTTAGAGCCCGGACTTAAATTCAATCGAGCACGTATGGCATCAATTGAAGTTGAATCTCAAATATTACGAACGTAGAGCAAAGAACACGAATGCGCTTTGGGAACAAGTTGATAAAATATGAATTGATTTCGATAAATATCTTTTCGGAAGTCATGTAGATAACATTTCGAAAAGAACTCAAGCGACTATTAATAGAAAAGGAGGTTCAACTAAATATTAATAAATAAATTCATTCCGTTCAAATTTTCGTTTTTCCAAATTTTCAAATTGCGCATCTCATACTTCCTTCAATACTTATCCAATAGGGCTTAAACTCTTTCGGATTTCTCAAGACATGTAGGAAATTTACTATGTGGGAACAGAGGCAGTTTGTGCCATTGTAACAGGATATGCGCTACAAAAACCAAGAAAAATGGATTCCTTGCAGCAGTTTTTTGACCTACTGTATATACCCTATCAATATCCATTATTTTCAAACATATCAAATCAAAAAAATATATATATATAACAACAATGAACTCTGCTGCTCTTAACTGTTTCTCTCTTGCTTCTGACTCGAATTCCGATATGTCAAGAATATCGGATGTTCTGTTCGTAACATGGAGGCGCTCTTATGCTCCAAAGGAAGAGGATTTTCCATCCAAAGACGCTTATCGAAGTGAAATCCATACGAACTACTTTAAGGAACTGTACAAAAATGAAGGATATAATTCATTGATCGTGTGCATTGACGATTTTCTTCGTGAAAATGAATGTAAAGATGATGAAGACGTCATCTATCTGGTTGAAGGAGACCGTGCTAATACAAGATGGAATTATGCCGTTGATTGTGCCAACAAAATCCAAGATCAAGTTGAAGCCCAACGCATGTCAATCCTAGACGAGCCCATCCCTGACATCAATGTGGTGCCTATATCACCTATCTCCATGATCAAATCCTCTCAAGTTTCAAGCAATGTTATCGACCAAAGCATCATAGATGCATACTTGGAAATGGATTGGGACTTTAATGGCTCCAAACAAGCAATCGAAATGTATAAAATCAAATTTACTAACACCTTTTTCGATTACCAATGTGTTCTTGATCAAGAAAGAAAACTTGCCCGACAAAAAGAACAATTAATGAAACAATTTGCTGAAGAAGTAAATGAATGGAGTCATTTAAAATTTGAAAAGCCCACACAAGAACCAGGAAGTATCCAAAGATACCTTACCTCAAAATACAACCAACTAAAATCACTCATACCAAATGGACGAATAAATCCAAACATTATGAGAAGAATCAAAGAAGGAGATCATTGGATCCGCAAATTAAAGAACAATCAAGCGTTCGAGGACGAACTTTTCCCCACCCGGAGGATCTGAAAGATATACAGTCAAGTTTTTTTTAGTACCACGCCAGTTAGAAAATGAACTTTTGCGTAACAACCTATTTGAAAACGGAGTATCAACTCTTTTGCTTGAAAACCAAAAACAACATAAAATTATAAAAACCAAAAACATATAAATACCCTTATATCCTATCCCTATTTTTTACTTCACTTCACTTTGTTGTATAATGGTTTAAATAATTGAAAAATAGGTAAAAACAAAGATCAAGAAACAGTGTGAGTACTTTTTGAGACTGATCTTTATTTCAGTTTAAGTTAAAGTAAAAATTATTCTAATTGAAGGCAGGTATTTATATCTTATTGAGTGAGTGGCTTGATATCTTCTATTGTTATCGTTCTTCTAATATTCAGGTACTTTAGCAAGTGTTATCTATAATTATGATTATGAAAACTTTTCATTTGTTCTTTTGTATGTCTGTCATAGATTATCTTTTATTCTGGGAATTCCTCACTGAATTGAATAACGTTATTTTACGCGTTATTTCAATTATGTGAAAGATTAGCAATATTCCTGACATTGGATTGGATTTGGTTATTTTAGTTGATACGTCTTCTTATCAAAGAACTCTCATGAATACAATACATATTCTAAAAGAACATGTTTAATTGGAATTGATTGTATGATCTTATTTAAATAAACTTATATTTTATTTTATTTTAATTATGATCTTGTATTAAGACTTATATTTATTAATGTCAACTACAATCAGTTACTGTTCTACAACATAATCCCCTCCCAGGTATGATTAATACCGTTTAGATCTTTTACGTCTACCTTGGCTCTTATTCTTCTCATCAATTGTTGTGGAAGAGTACAGTAGGTCAAAAAACTGCTGCAAGGAATCCATTTTTCTTGGTTTTTGTAGCGCACATCCTGTTACAATGGCACAAACTGCCTCTGTTCCCACATAGTAAATCTTCTACATGTCTTGAGAAATCCGAAAGAGTTTAAGCCCTATTGGATAAGTATTGAAGGAAGTATGAGATGCGCAATTTGAAAATTTGGAAAAACGAAAATTTGAACGGAATGAATTTATTTATTAATATTTAGTTGACCCTCCTTTTTTATTAATAACCTCTTGAATTCTTGCCGGCATGCTATCGATATACCTTTGGCAAAGATCTTTGTCAAAGCCATTCCATACTTTTTCTACTCGTTCCCAAAGCTCATCCGTATTCTTTGCTCTACGTTCGTAACAGCTGAGCTTCAACTTCAATTGATGCCATACGTGTTCTATTGGATTTAAGTCCGGACTCTGAGCTGGCCAATCGCTAATATACCGCACTTGATGATTATCTAACCAGTCTATTGTAGATTTTGCCTTGTGCTTTGGATCATTATCATGCTGAAAGTAAACGTTGGACCAGTTGAAATTGTAGTATTCCATGGTATCGCGAAGCGTAGTGTTCAAAATATGCTGGTAAACATCAGAGTTCATGTTCCCATCGTAAATTTGACAAGCATATCCTGGTCCTTCAGAAGTTATACAGCCCCACATCATCAATTTGCCTGCTCCATGCTTGACTGTAAGTTCTAGATGATGCGGTTGAAGAGGATCATTTGGTCTTTTCCAATAATACTTACAGCCATCAGAGCCCCATACGTTGATCTTGGTTTCATCAGAAAAGACGACTTTTCGCCATTCTTCTACTGTCCAATCCTGATGCTTCTTGGCCCATTCTAATCGATGCTGCATATGAGCTTTTGTCAAAAACGGCTTCTTTTTTTTTATTGAAGAATGGAACTCCATTGATTTCAGTACGTTAATTGCTGACTGGTATGAGATATCGTAGCCAAGCTGAACCAGCTCCCGGTGTACCTCTTTGGCAGTCTTTAAAACCCCTTCAATGACTTTTCTTTTTATTAACCGCTTCGTCACTTTGGAGACTACTGTAGGTCTACCACCTATGCTTTTTGTCCTATTTGGAAACAACCGTCTAGAGTATCTACTGACAGTTGATTCATGTACTCCAATTTCTTTAGCAATATCGTACGTTGATGTGGATCCAGTTAATGCTTGCTTGAGATCGTCTACTTTTCCTTCTGGCAGTCGTTTAGGCATGCGATTGGTAATAAGGTAAAAAAGAGAAATAATTTAAGTAAGGAAATATAAAATTTAAAATAAAGGAATTGTAAGCGCTTTTATATACTGGCAACATTCTAATCATGTCAAGAATGTGAAAAATTATGATAGCAACCGGTTGGGTCGTATTAAAATTCGTCATTTCAAACATATCTGAACAAGTAAAAAATGTCGGATGTTCATAATACTACCTTTAGCGATCTCAAATTCCACCAATAACCATTGCCCATATCCGATAATCGACGAATAAATGCACTTTCTATTGAGGTACAAACAGTCAAAGTTTGAGATAGTTTGGTGCAGTACCCATGGAAAACCAGCTGTAAAACCGGAATTTTGCAATTCCTTGCAGCAGTTTTTTGACCTACTGTAGCTGGTTCCTTTTAAGTCTATTGATATTTTACGTTTACTTGACTGAGGATTAGATTCCTTATTTGTATTGTTTGATTTTTCTTTTTTATCAAGAATTTTATATTTCGTTTTGATGTCTTCAGGTACAATACCAATTCTTTGCCAATATTCAGTTATGAATTTAAGGTCTGCAAAGTGAGATGCAGGTTCCCAGGTATCTTCACTCTCATCATAACCTTTCCATCTACACTTATAAATATATTTTCCTTTAACTTTTTTATGTGCTAAGATGGCTTCAACTTGATAGAATTTATTTGAAGATATTACTTCATTCTGTGATATCATCTTGAGTGCGGATGGTGGGTAGTTTTTAGGTAATAAATCTCCTTTTTCATCTTCAAGCACATAGGATCCACCTTGGGTGGTCCTTTTAACTTTATAAGGTCCCTCATATGGAGCATCAAGCTTATTTGTTTTATAATTTACTGTTACCATTACATAACTATTTTCGGGGATTGATACAAGTTTATGGGATCTATGAAAGATTTACCGTCCATCCACTATATATATATATACAAACTCCGCACGCGGAGTTTGGTATGCTTAATATGGTAATTGGGGCCACAAAACACGATTCCATCATTTTTAAGCGGAGTTTATTAAGCCAAAATTGGCCAATTGTGAGATCTACTAAGAACAGTCGTTATTTTTCCTTTTTTATCACTTCATTCAAGAGGGATGACAAGTAGAAGGTCATTAAAAAAGTCCGGATCGAGATACGACTTCTGCAGGTCGAGAAAAACAGCTCCAAAAATTAGCAATTGCATGACAAAAAAGCTTGTGAAACGAGAATCGGCAAATTAGCATTCGTGGTGAACAGGTTATGATAATAGATTCTCATTTTGAAGGCGTTGGTTCGATTCCCGGTAGACGCTCAGCAAACATAGTCTACTTTTTGCATTATTTTTGGGTCTAAGTAACTTACTATTTTTTTTGGAAATATCAAAAGTTTTCGGAAAACATTTATCAGTTCTGTATGGTGTAACACGCAAGAACAAAACGGCGGAATTTAAATCGTTGCAGTTTATAACGAACGCCTTACAGTTTGCAACGACCACCTTACACTATACAACAACCGCCTCTTATCTTATAACAACCACCCAAAATACCAAAAACAGAACAAAAGCATAAAATCCAAAAACATATAAATAACTCCAAATAATAATCACAAAAATACTTCACTTCTTATTAACTTCTTACTTACTTCACTTCTTATTTTACTTTTTCTTTTTATCAAATAAATATTCTTTTAAAGAGGCAAATTATCTCTTATTTTATTTAACATCAAGAACAAGAAGTCCCTTGAAGCTATCATACTTCATTGTAAAACCCCCTTTTATTTATCTTTTTATCTTTTTTTTTTTATTTTACCTTTATCAAAACAGTCTGATCTACTTTACAAGGTCTGGTGGTCACTATAACAAGCGAATCAAGCCAAATCTGACTCATATAAAAGCAACTCTTATATCAATTACACCCAAATCTGTTTATTTAAACCTTAACTCAACATTCCCAAACAGAGAAACTACTATAAACCAAATCATTACAATGGTAAAACGAATCCCCGTTGCGGAGATGTTGTCTATTGTAACGAAAATGGCAATGAAGATGCACAGAGATTAGCCGAGTCAAGTCAAAAAGATAAAAAAAATTAAAAAAATGAAAAAAGTTAAAAAGAAAAAAAATGTTGAAAATATAAAAAAGGTCAAAAAAATAAGAAAAGCTAAAAAGAAAAAAAAAAGAAAATATTCATATATATATCCCATCTTTTTGTAAAGAAATTGTCAGTTAGTTTAAATAAATCATATATTTCTACTCAATAATTAACAAACTTTAACAAGAAAGTCCCTGTTTACCTAAACTTTTTACTCTACTTTAACTTTTATCAAGAAACATCGTATTGATCTTACACATAAGATCTGGTGGTCACTACTTATCAAGCATCTGCTTAAATTCCATACAAAACAACAACTTACAAGGCAATCACAACCTTAAATCAAGCTCTACAAGCAAACTTTACCCAATTTAACTCACTTACTACAAGCCAACCTTTAAAATAACACTATCTATCGGCTGGTTTCGGACAGATAACAAAACATGTAAAAAAGATATAAAAAGGCCGACCATTTCTTTTTTTTTTTTCTTTCCTTCATCTTTTTATCAATTTTATCAATCTCCAATGTCTTCTAACGCTGCTAACAACATGCCAACTCTTGCTTACATCGCAGAAAGAACCATGACGGCTGAATGTACATTGAAGTAAGTTTATTTTTTACCTGGGAGGGAAAGTAATTAAAGGCAACTGGTAAAAGTTATTTGAAGGAGAACGGTGCCTTTTTTTCTTCGCGCAAATGTAAAGAAGGCTCTGAAATGCGCTTGAACCAGTCCAGCCGGGATGGATTCTTTTGGCGATGCGGCTCAACCACCTGTGCGTGTGGGCGTAGCCGCATTTCTTACTTGGATGGACCCTTCTTTCAAGGTCGCAAGTCCATCATCCATCAAACACTATTAGTAGTGTACCTCTTTTTGCTTCAAGTTCCGAACGGAACAATATCTACCATGACTGGACTTAGCCTGCCAACTGTCCGCAGCATTGTCAAAGATATCTATCAAGTAATGGAGGCAGATCTTCGAATTGAAGATGTTCAAGTTGGTACGTGATGCTTTGTTGATATCAGAGTATGTAATTAATTAGTCATACTTAGGTGGGGTTGGCAGTAATGGACAGTCAATTGTTGTTGAAATAGATGAAAGCAAGTTTGGCAAGAGAAATTACAACAAGAGGAAGAGAGTCGATGGTGTTTGGGTTGTTGGAGGCGTAGAGCGTACGCCCGAACGTAAGGTGTTCTTGCTGACGGTACCTGAACCGCAACCAAAATACCTTGAAGCTCATAATCGATACTTTTGTTAAGGATGGTAACGATTACAATATGTATACGCTAGATGATCAGTGTACCTAACCCTTGTTGACAGGCTCACATGTCATGGTAGACTGTTGGAAAGGATATAAAGGGATCGACAGCGATCCAAGCCGAAGTCTTATTGTTCAAACAGTCAATCATTCCAAAACGTTTCGCGATCCAAAGACAGGTGCCTGCACAAACACCATTGAAGGTACGTACTTCTATAGATCATAGAATTCTTAAACGATGCTAACAACCAGCTATTAGGCACTTGGAATGGTATCAAACGAGGAGTGACCAGCCGTCATCGCACAGCATCGATGATGCCATGGAAATTAGTGGAGTTCATCTGGCGAAGAAAGCATGCTGACAATCACTGGAAGGCAATGCTTGCTTGTTTTTCGCAAGTGTCATTCACCAGAGCAGGTATTGCCAACCAAGGCCCATTGGTATCTTTGCTGACAACCGTCCTAGAAGATGCCACTGGTGATCAGGGCGATGAAGAGCCATTTATTTTTATCTCAGATGAAGATTCCAATAGCGAATCTGACGGAAATAATACCTCTGCACCTACTACGCCCGTAAAAAAACTCCGAACTGCTTAAAATAAACAAATAAAATTTTCATTGATAACCATAAAAATCAGGGCTTATAGCGCCTATTTTCTTTCCCCATTTATTTCCGCATATTACCATTTTTGGAAATAAAGGTTACATCATCTAAAAATAGACGATCCAGGCTTTCAAATGATATATAGAACACGTCTGTACGCTCAAGTTTAGCTCCGCTACAGCCTTCCAAAACGATGGACGGTAAATCTTTCATTTAGCCGGACATCAATTTGCTAGCTTCATGGTGGATTACAAAATCCAGGTCATGATGTTGAAAAAGGTCACTTGGCCTTTTCCGATAGTGATCATCACCATCAAAGCCCTATACGTTGATCTTGGTTTCATTAAAGTAAACGATTTGTTGTCAGTCAACCATTGCCCAGTCCTGATGCTCCT
>NW_027137828.1:3971273-3977247 GCF_000149305.1 Rhizopus delemar RA 99-880
ATTATTCTCGCTTGAAGAAGCATCAGAATGATAGTTGTGCTCGAACTGGGATGTCTCATGTCGATCTTCTTGGCTATCATGGATTTCAGTATGATGTGTTTCTACCATTCTAAAAACTCAAACCTCATCTCTACGTGATCTACGCTTGTATTTACGTTTGCCAAGTTTGGACTCGTCAATTTGAATATGATCATAGAGTTCGTTGTCACCGAGTTTGTAATCACCAAAATACCTGATAAAATCGTTGTGCATAAGCATCTGCCAGTCAACAGCAAGCTGACTAGCAGTAGGACCACTATTGCGAACTGTGTTGATGATAGTAGCAATTGATGCCTTACGAAAATACTCCGAAAGAACTATGCACACCTTGCTGATGTCCGACTTATTAAAAAATATAGACCCCTTCGTAATGGGTTTTTGTCGATCATTATGAAGCCCAATTGATGAAGGAGTGCAACAACGATAGTAAAACTGAAACTTGCTACGTTTGTACCTAGGGATCATCTCATCCGTGCATCCATTAAAGTTGCAAATGCGCTTTTCCCCGTAGAACGCACTAATGGATTCCCTTAGGTGACTGCAATTCCATCAGTAAACGTGCTCTACTTTCCTTTTATATCATTTACGTCCATGTAGTTTTTTCCGACACAATGATTCTTGCTTCGCTCACTCTGTCGCCATCCGAAGGAGTACGAGACCCATCAAGAGCAGACAACTGGCCAGAAGTACGGCCACCACGACGTGATAAGGATACAACAGAGCTTGAGACGGACATAGACGAAAATAAGTAAAATACAGAGAAAATACAAAAATGCAAAGGGGTACGTATATTCTTCCTACAAATAATCACGCAACATAGGTATCCAATCACATTGATGATTATCTATTCCGAGTCAGAGTCCAGGGTCAACAAATAAAAAACGCAGAATAGCACAAAAGGAAAGAAAAAAATTATTCTAAAAAGTCCACTGATCCTGTGCTTAGGATAGGGGGTTTTAGGTAAAAGTAGTATAACAACAAAGATAAAGAAATACTGTTAGAACTTGGTATCTCTTTATTAAGTTAAGATAACTAAGATTGAATATGATTAATTCTACATGTAAAAAGTGAGAGTATTTATAGACATGATACGGATAAAGAATTAGGACAGATTTATGATCAATTCGACAGAATAGATGATTACTATTTCTAATTATTAGTTTAGCCTGTTCCTAGCTTGTATTGTCAATTATGCTATTGGGATGGTTTCAGATAACTCTGGATGTAGGACTATTTAGGAGACGGTACGGATGAATATAAAATCCTCTAGTTCCGTGATTGGATATTATGGCTAATAATAATATCTCAGTTAGGATAAATGTTTGCGTGACTTAATGATGATCCGGTAAATAATTGTCATTCCTTATTCAACATGCTCATATTATCAATAAACTATATTACAACCACGCCATACATTTGACTGTGTGAAGTTAATATGAATAAAGCCTAATATAAAAATCTAATCAAAGTCTTTTATTGATCTGTGCTGGGAATAATGTTATAAATGATTCCAAAGTTATGTCAACATATTATTTAGGATCATATGAGATTCCTTTTACTAAAATAAAGTGACTATAATCTTATGTATCCTTAACATTATCCTCCACCAGATTCAACAACGCCTTGTTGATTCGGCATAAAGGTGAATAGGTATGCGTATGAAATGTCTAATCAATTTGGTAGATCATTTTCATGTTAAATTGTGGAGTAAGTTACCGTGACTATCTTTGTCCGTAATTTTTTTTTTTTTTTTTTTTTTTATATATTATTATTTTTTCTCCTTGTTAAGTCTTCTCTTTAATAATCTTTCTTCTCTACTAAGCTTTGTAGGAAGTGTTCTTTTCTTTGTCTCAACAGAGTATACTTTTTTCTCATCACTCAATTTAGGTGCGGAATTTCTATTGGACTCATTATATTTGGAATTGGATGATGCTTTATTCACAATGTGTTCAGCTCTCTCATGTTCCAACTTTTTCAGTTCGTCTTGTTTATCCCAATATTTCTCTATGATAGTTGGGTCTGTAAAATCACTAGCCTTTTGCCAAGTGTTAGCACGTTCGCCATAACCAGCCCATTTAACTAAAAACTCTCGATGACCGATTGGTCCGCGATGGTCACAAATGTCTTCAACTTCATAATATTCATTTTCGATATTTGACTCATCCATGTTGACAACTTTTAATTCAGATGGCGTGTAGTTACGATGTAATAATTCATTCTGCTCATCTTTCAGTTCATATGAACCTCCTCTATTCTTTCGAACCACTGTATAGGAACCTTTATATAATGGAGCAAGTTTACTTGTCCTATTTTCTAGTCTCACCATAACATGCGATCCAACAGGGATGTCAATCATAATATTTTTATTATTGTATCTCTTACTGTATTCCTCAATAATCTTTTGAGTTCTTTCTAATATAGCAGGGAATACGATTTCCTCCATATGTTTGATACGTTCTTCTAATTCTTCAACTGTCATCAAATCATTGGGGATTGGATACTTTTTATTTGCGTAGTCGTCAGGCATATTAACTCTGCGAGCATACATTAATGAAAAAGGAGAGCTAAGTGTTTTATTTTTTATATATCTATTTATACAAAGCTGTACAATTGGAAGATAATGATTCCAATCTCTGCCATTGGATTGAATCATCTTTCTCAATGTGTTCATCGCAATTTTAACACTAGCTTCAGCACTACCATTACCTTGTGGATGATACGCAGTAGAATATCTACGATCTATACCAAGGTTCTTTGAAATATGACTCATCAGTGAATTTCTAAATTCTGTTCCATTATCGCTCTGGATGATACGTGGGAATCCATAGTCTCCAAAGATACTTATAAGTTCTTTTGCAACTGTATCGGATTGTTTATTCTTTAATGGTCTAATCACAATGTACTTGGTACATATATCAGTTAGAACCAATAGATATATATAATCATCTCCAGTAGCAGGAAGTGGTCCAGCAAGATCTATAGCAATATGATCAAATGGCCTATGAGCTACAACATTGGTCAATGGATGATAACCTCTCTTATTTATGTTGTGCTTCTGACATTCACTGCATGAACTAACAATGTTTTTTGCTTCATCATATATATTGGTCCAATGCATACCTCTACTGTGAATATCACGTACGATAGCTTGGTAACCATAATGACCATATGAGTGAGTTTCTCTTAATATGGCATCTCTCTCTTCTTCAGGAGGAGTTAGGTAATCAGTTAGCTCATTTTTATTTTCTATTAATCGAGTAGCGAGTACATTAATTGATTTGTCTCTGCAATACTTCTTTCTTTTTACAACAACTTTTTTAATTTTAAGATTATTCTTGTTTTTCTTATAAACACTATCCTCCACCAGTTTGTTATCATCTTCTAAAGGAGGATACAAACGACTTAATTGATCGGGGAGCTTGTTTAAAACACCAGGAATATGGACAACATCAAAATCAAAATCGAGAAGTGTTTCCATCCAACCAATCATCATAGGATTAGCTATTTTCTGTGTGTGTAAGTAGACTAAAGCTTTATGGTCACTATAAATAGTAAAGTGTTTTCCCCATAAGAATTTTCTATATTCTTTGAGTGCTAAAATGATTGCATATAATTCCCTTTTAGTGGTACTCCATCGCCTTTGAGATGGTGTCAAAGAAGAGGATACGAAGCTTATATATTTATCACGCTGTAATTCATCCTTTTGATATAGGACAGCTGCGACGCCATATAGGGATGCATCAGTTGCCACAAAAAACTTTTTATTTAAGTCTGGATAATGCAGTACAAGGTTTGATTGTAGTATGGCTTTCAATGCATTGAAACTGTTCGTTTGTTCATCGGTCCATAGTTCTCTAATGTTCACAGCATTACTCAATCTTGTGATTGGTTCAGCAACTCGTGAAATCATTGGAACATAATCTCTAAAATAATTAATTAAGCCCATAAACTGTTGTACATGCTTATGACTTTGATTTGGGATTGGCCAGTTCTGAACATTGGTCAACTTATTGCGATCTACTTTAGTGCCAGTAGTATTTACTACAAAACTCAAGAGTCTGACTGAATGTTGAAACCATACACATTTATCTGGATTTACAATCAAATTCACAGATGTCAATTTCTCTAATACTAACTTCACATCTTCTGCATGTTGCTCAAAGCTATCGCTGGCTACAATGCAATCATCTACAAAATTCTGCACACAAGGTATCCCATCAAAGAGAATAGCAAGGCATTTTTGAAATTGTGATGTCAACATCTTTACTCCAAAGCATCCTTTTATGAAGGAATATTGAGCATTATCATGTGTGAATGTTAATTTATGAACATCTTCAGGTGCAACTTTAAATCGGTGATATGCATTAGATAAGCCAATAGTAGAAAATACTTTTTTACCACTCAAATTATCAAAGATATCTCTGATCAAGGGAACAGGATAATTGAAAGTAGGAGGCAATATATTATTAAGTAATCTCACATCCAAACATACGCGATGATTCACTATCTCGCCTGCTTTGTTTCTCTTTGGAACTAAGAGAAGTGGACTGTTAAAAGATGTGTTAACTTTGGACTTTATGATAGTTCCCGTCTTTAACCATTCTTCAATTTGCTTATCTAAAAAAGGTCTTAAAGCGTGCGGAATTGGATACTGCCGTCTATAAGCCGTGGCACCTTCTTTCGTTGGTAAATGAATAATTGACTCAGGCATAGGACATGACGATGTCACTGGAATACTCTGGTTCCTTTTCAAAACATCTTTGATTGTATCAAAGAAATTTGCTCTTTGCTCGGCTGTTCCGGCAGGCGAATTATCAGGTTCAAATTCATTCACTTGGTCAATATTTATATTTTCTAAAATTTGAATTTCATCAGTAGCTGTATCAGAGTGTGAATGTTCACTACTAAGTCTGAACGCTACACCTGTTAAACCAATATTCATTTTTGGTAAGATATCGGTGCCAAGCAGAACATCAAAATCGAATCCTGTATTGAATTTCATAATTTCTAAGGAATGTTCAAACATGATTCCATTTGAATACTTAAACTTCAATGGATCAGTAATACCAATACGAGAAACATCATTATTATGAGATAAGAAATTATAGGAACCACTAATTTTGTTTATTTTATTTAATTTCAATTTTTTAGTGAAAGCATTTATATCAATAAAGCTTGTATCGCTTCCAGTGTCAACAAGACCCATGAGCTTTTCGTTCTCTATAATAATCGGAGTAAGTAAATTAAATGCATTGGCTTTAATTTCTTTTTTATCAAGTGTTCTCTCTTTATTTTGGTACTTACAATCATAGCTTAATCCTTCCATCATAGTATTTACTTCAGAGGTAGCTTGATCCAATAAGGCCGTTTTATCTTTTACAACATCATCGTCAGGATTATTGTCATTTTTATGACTCGTCACTGCGAATACTTTCTTGTCATTGTTTTTGCATTTATGTTCTTTAGACCAGGGTTGCCCACATTTAAAGCATTTTTTGTTCGTATTGACTTTTTCAACTCTCTTTGTGGTAAAGCAATCAACTGTGTCATGTGTACCATTTTTACCATGGTGAGTGCAAAAATAATTCTTATTGACCTTGGTCATATTATGGCTTCTTCTTTTAAATTGATGTCTTCTGTGCCCAGACAAAGACCCATCACCTCGAGAACCATTTTCATTATATCTAGACTTCACTGTGTCACTCTTGTTAGCACCAGGAATCAAAGCAGTAGCTTCTGCATAAAGCTTGTTATCATCACCCAAAATGTCACGACCAACTTGTGTGATATATTCCACAGTCCATTTTTCATTCGTATCAGCTTTGCTCTTGCCAACTCTAGCGACAGTCACTATTATCAACGTTTGCACAGATAAGGTCAAAGAAACCAAGAAAGGCCTGATTCTTGGCAGCATAGCTATCATCACTGTAAGCAT
>NW_027137828.1:4004584-4017566 GCF_000149305.1 Rhizopus delemar RA 99-880
GAGGAATTCCCAGAATAAAAGATAATCTATGACAGACATACCATTTAACAAATGAAAAGTTTTCATAATCATAATTATAGATAACACTTGCTAAAGTACCTGAAGATTAGAAGAACGATAACAATAGAAGATATCAAGCCACTCACTCAATAAGATATAAATACCTGCCTTCAATTAGAATAATTTTTACTTTAACTTAAACTGAAATAAAGATCAGTCTCAAAAAGTACCCAAACTGTTTCTTGATCTTTGTTTTTACCTTTTCCTTGATTATTTAAACCATTATACAACATACGATACCTCATTAAAAAGCGACAGCTTTCGCATATAACATATAAAAAGCTAGGGGTCTGGAATTATTTCCATATATAGTAAGACCAAATTGCGTCAAGCATATGCATTCGAACAATTTTTCCAATTGAATCATCTTTTATTTAATACCGTGTATGACCGCCTTTAGCTTTAATAACTGCTCTACAACGAGCTGGCATACTCTTGATATATGCTTGGCATTACTCTTTGGTACAAGAAATACATTCTTTCTCGATTCTAGACCAGAGATCATGCAGTCCTTTATCCCTATCTTCATCTAAGCTCAGCCTCAGCTTTAAATGGTGCCAGAGATGCTCTATAGGATTCAAATCAGGACTTTGAGCAGGCCAACTGAAAGTATGCTCTTCTTTTAACCCATTTTCCTTAAACCAAACATGAGCAAGCTTTGATGTGTGCTTAGGATCACTGTCGTGCTGAAAATAAATAGATTCCTGTTGGTAACCATAGTACTTCAGACTGTCCATCAGTGTAGTTGACAGGATATGAGCATAATCTGATGCTTTCATAGTACCATTCTCAATTGCGCAGCCATATCCAGGACCATCCCACGTCATACAACCCCAAAGCAGCACACTGCCAGCTCCTCCTTTGACTGTAAGGTCAAGATGATGAGTGTGGTATTTACACATGTAATAAAGTAATAATATAAGTTACTACGAACAATGGTCCTCCGAATTAGGAATATTGGACATTGTATTACGCCACTTCAAATAAAATCCCGATCCACTCCAGAATATTCTAATAAGTTCCTGGATCAGGATTAATAATTACTTCTTGATAAGAAGATGTTAAACTATGCCAATCATGTAAATAACTCATTGTCTAATATCGATTAATAATCAATAGTCATATACTGTAAATATTAATATTTAGCCGTGATTAGAAATGTATAAATACCCTCATATTTTTAACTTGAATAAAGAACAATCTACTTTGAGTCTCACTTATTTTTATATTTGTTGATTGACTTAGTACTTTTTATATTATAAAACCTCAAATATCACAATGAGGCTGCAATTTGTCACCAGGTGGTTTCCAAAAGTACTTACAGCCATCTGAACCCCAAACATTAATCTTGGTCTTATCAGAAAGCACTATACGTCTCCAGTCATCTTCTGTCTAATCTTTGTGAGCTTTAGCCCACTTTAGTCTAGCTTCCATGTAACATTTTTTGAGGAGAGGCTTTTTCTTCTTAATTTGGGTATCGAAACCCATACTATGAAGCATTTTTACTGTACCAAAATAGCCTATCTTGTGACCAATACTGTTTAAATATGGCCATACGCTCTTTGCAGTCTTAAGTGAACCATTTACAAGCTCTCTCTTCAGGTAATTCTTTGTCGTTGAGCTTATAGTAGTCTTTTTACCAGCATGACCTCGAGTACGTTTCGGTGTATACAAGCCCTTGTGCTTGCTCAAAGTGGACATTAATACTCCTGGAACATGTTCCATGATCTCTGAGTATGATAAACCCTTTTTCAACAGCTACCGGATGCTCTCTTGCTTGCTACGAGATAAAGGATGTACCATGATATAAAGACGTATAGACTGTACGAGATGGAAGGGAAACACCGTAAAACACAGCCTTATTTATATATTTTAAGCTCCGATTAATAGCAAAAGCGTTGTTTCATAGTTACATCATTTTGTAATGCTGTATTTGTGATGTCAGAAGCGGCAACGATATCATTATTATAGAATGCATTGAGTTGGAAAAATTGTTCGAATGCATATGCTTGACGCAATTTGGTCTTACTATATATGGAAATAATTCCAGACCCCTAGCTTTTTATATGTTATATGCGAAAGCTGTCGCTTTTTAATGAGGTATCGTACGTAGCTCTATCGTATCTGACTGCAGAGATACAAAGCAAAACGTATAAAATTGCAAAACATTCGAACAATTATTCCAACAACTGTAGGACAGATTTATGGTCAATTCGACAGAATAGATGATTACTATTTCTAATTATTAGTTTAGCCTGTTCCTAGCTTGTATTGTCAATTATGCTATCGGGATGGTTTCAGATAACTCTGGATGTAGGACTATTTACGAGACGGTACGGATGAATATAAAATCCTCTAATTCCGTGATTGGATATTATGGCTAATAATAATATCTCAGTTAGGATAAAGGTTTACATGACTTAATGATGATCCGGTAAGTAATTGTCATTCCTTATTCAACATGCTCATATCATCAATAAACTATATTACAACCACGCCATACATTTGACTGTGTGAAGTTAATATGAATAAAGCTTAATATAAAAATCTAATCAAGGTCTTTTATTGATCTGTGCTGGGAATAATGTTATAAATGATTCCAAAGTTATGTCAACATATTATTTAGGATCATATGAGATTCCTTTTACTAAAATAAAGTGACTATAATCTTATGTATCCTTAACACTTTTAGGGGCATTACTGGGAACGTTGATAGGGGTAGCGACACGACGAGACATTTTTTTAAAACAGATAATATAGGGAAAAAGAAAAAGACAAGAGTACAAAATGAACTAAAAATGAATACAAAGTAAGGTGATGCTTTTATTTGTTTTACAAAAAAAGTAAAGAAAAAAAAAAAGAAAAAGAAAAAGCATTTATAGTTAAAGATATTACATTTGAATAATAATAATAAAAAGAATTTAAACTGTTTATGAATAGCCTCTCTGAGTGTTTCAATAGTTAAACCATATTAAAGAAAACTTGTTTTTAATCGATAGTAGGTAATTGTAACACTGGTAAAATGATGCTATAAAAAAAGTACTTTTTTTTTCCTTTTTTTTTTAAAAAAAAACATTCTTTCTAAAAGGTAAGTTCTTAATATTATATATATTCTATTTCTGTTCTAATGATACTTGTACTTTAGTAAAATCGTAATGGTTGCTTTCTTGATGTTTTAAATGGTCTTTATAAAATCTCTTTCCCAGGATTATCACTGCTTCTTCTTTTACTTGTTGGTATAAGCTTGGCTGGTGTCTTTTTTTCTTTCTTTGCTTTTTTCTTTTCTTTTTCCTGGTTTATCTAAAGCAAGGTACTATTACTTTTATTAAGTATCCTTCATAGCTAATAGTTTTTATAGGTGCGTGCTGCTTCTTTATTTTTTACTTGTTGGTATAAGCTTGGCTAGTGTCTTTTTTTACCTGGTTCACCTAAATTAAGGTGCTATTACTTTTACTACATGTACACAATAGCTAATTATTATTATAGATGCGTGCTGCTTCTCTTTTCTTTACTTGTTGGTATATGCTTAGCTAGTCTTCTTCTGGCCTATCTAAAGAAAGGTACTATTACTTCTACTACGTATACTCGATAGCTAATAATTATTATAGATACGTGCTACTTTGCTTTGGCCTTTTACTGTTTCTTTCTCGTCCTTGCTTTGGTTCTTAAGTACTGATATCTTTTCTTCTTTTGCTTTGAGTGCCCAAGTCCTTAAAACCTTGAATCCTTGTGTCTTTGCATCCTTGAGCTTGGCCTTTTTTTTTTTTTTTTTTTGTGAGAACTTCTTGAGTTTCACAAAATTAATTGATGTATTTTTAGATTAGATGATGCTATCGTGATGATATTAGGTAAGTCAAGTAAACTTTTAACACACTACAAGCAAAGAAATACTGTATACTGTTATTATTATTTTATTTAAATAAAAAAAAAGCTATTTTTATAAAACAAATCCCTATTTTTTTTCTGTATATAATGCAATATAAGTGGTTCATAAAGAAGTATATAAAGCAATATGAGTGGTTTGTAAAGATCAAAAAGACAAATAAAGCATTGATTTGAAAAGTATCATTGGTCCCCAATTTTTTTCTGACGTAGAAAAGACTATGAAAAGCAGCTACTAAGATAGACGTCCTCGCACATTAAGGATTAAATCTACTGAGAACTCTGAATTATCACTCCCGTCAGTATCTGCGTTAGCAAAACGCAGAATAAATAATAGAATTATAGGCCCGTAAAGTATGGCTGATATCGTCGTCGGCATAAATATGCATTCAATCACAGATTTTGATATTGCTGAACATAAAAGCATATACCTAACAATTAACGATTCGCAGAGTTTGCACAATTATTTGCAGTGCCGAGCCGGAACATTGAGTGAGGGCTTACCTCCTTTTGGCCACAACAAAATTGACAGTTGCTAATTTGTATGTTATGCTTAGTTTCGCTATACGGTGAAGTTATAACAGAAACTAATTAATAGAAGACTGTAGGAGACTATTAATGTACAATAACAACAAGATCAACAGCTAAACTAGTTCTTGACTTCAATTGCTTGAACGTGCAAAATAAAAATGTTCGGCAGCCAAAATTAAATTTAGCGGGAAGAAAGCCTCTGTTTTATTACATCACAACAATAGATGCTTTGAAATAACATATTAATATAAGGTAACTGGGGAAAATGTACAATTGTTAAGAGTATTATGGTGATTTTGATTAATAAAGTAAATGATGTACCAATTGAATATTCGTTTTCATGTTGATTCTTTTGATGTTCTTTTCTGTCTGGTGTGCTGGCACATTGGGTGAACAATGCGTCCAGAGATCGTCTTCTTGATGTATCCTGTGAGGGTAAAAAAATAATGGGTAAGAAAAATAATGTCGGCCAATTGTGACTTCCATTCATTCAATTCCCGATGCGGTGAAGCTGATCATTTTCCTTTCCCCTTATTTTCGTTTACATTTTCTTGAATAACGTCCGTTAGAATTATCCAACCACACCGAAAAGCATACCACTAGAATCGCCATGAAAAGGAGCATCGTTTGAATACAAAATAAGCTTTAAAAATCAAAAAGGAATCAAAGGCGACTCCCGACCAAAAGACGTCTTCGTCAAAATTGAGACAATTGGTACTTGGTTGCTATTATATTACTGTTTTTGATTAGTTATTACTGTTGTTCTACAGCCGCACGTAGTGATTGAATTGGATATAACAATAATTCCACCAATTCCTTCTGAGTATATTATTGTAGTGTATCCGTCAAAAATAACCTCTTCCTTAAGATTAAACCAACAGATTCTTAACGAGTCGCAATAGAATAAACGTAGTATTTAGGGATTGTTCAGTTAAATATACAATAAGGATTATATATATAAATTTAAATGAACGTGAACACAAAAGGATCGAACAATAAGTATTTGTTTGTTAGACAAGCTTCCCAAGATAGAATTAAAATTATAAATCGGAACAAAAGTTATCCTTTCTCTTTATTCACACAGTACTAAGATAAGGTATATCCACTGCAGGAATTGATGACGTTGACCAATCACGTGATTAAGCGTAACACAATATACTATAGCGTTTATCAAAATAAAGGTGGTCCCGTGGCGTAGCTGGTTATCGCGTCGCCTTTACACGGCGAAGGTCTTCGGTTCGAACCCGGACAGGATCAGAAATGTTTACATATCTTTTTACTGTAATTTTTCTTCCTGTTGTCGTGTCGTGCCTGATCACAGATATTCTTTTTATGGTGTAACACGCAAGAACAAAACGGCGGAATTTAAATCGTTGCAGTTTATAACGAACGCCTTACAGTTTGCAACGACCACCTTACACTATACAACAACCGCCTCTTATCTTATAACAACCACCCAAAATACCAAAAACAGAACAAAAGCATAAAATCCAAAAACATATAAATAACTCCAAATAATAATCACAAAAATACTTGACTTCTTATTAACTTCTTACTTACTTCACTTCTTATTTTACTTTTTCTTTTTATCAAATAAATATTCTTTTAAAGAGGCAAATTATCTCTTATTTTATTTAACATCAAGAACAAGAAGTCCCTTGAAGCTATCATACTTCATTGTAAAACCCCCTTTTATTTATCTTTTTATCTTTTTTTTTTTTATTTTACCTTTATCAAAACAGTCTGATCTACTTTATAAGATCTGGTGGTCACTATAACAAGCGAATCAAGCCAAATCTGACTCATATAAAAGCAACTCTTATATCAATTATACCCAAATCTGTTTATTTAAACCTTAACTCAACACTCCCAAACAGAGAAACTACTATAAACCAAATCATTACAATGGTAATGTGACGAAGCAAATAATAATATTGATGCCAATGATGACTGCGTCTTGTGAATTCCTATACTGATGTGAGAATGGTCTCTTTTTGGACGAAGTACGAAACAACTCCGACATGGATTGTTAAAATAACTTAAGTTATTTTAACAACCATTGTCAAAGAAATAACAATAGCCGCAAAAATAAAAAAAAAAAAAAAAAAAAAAAAGAAGAAAAAAAAAATTATCATATATATATCCCATCTTTTTATGAAGAAATTGTCAGTTAGTTAAAATAAATCATATATTTCTACTCAATAATTAACAAACTTTAACAAGAAAGTCCCTGTTTACCTAAACTTTTTACTCTACTTTAACTTTTATCAAGAAACATCGTATTGATCTTACACATAAGATCTGGTGGTCACTACTTATCAAGCATCTGCTTAAATTCCATACAAAACAACAACTTACAAGGCAATCACAACCTTAAATCAAGCTCTACAAGCAAACTTTACCCAATTTAACTCACTTACTACAAGCCAACCTTTAAAATAACATTTGGTGGTCACTACGAGGGAATAAACCAAAAAAATCAAAAAAATCACAGAAAAATATATAACACGAACAACATCGATCAGAAATTAAAACAATTCAATCAACACTATAAATTCATCAAAAACTTACAAAAACGAAACTTTAAAAACTATCAAATCTATCTGAAACTGAAATGGCTTATATAAATGGACACTTCGCGTTGGCTAATGCTAATATGAACGCAAATTACCGACCTGCTTTAATTGATTTCCATGGCTACGAAGGAGAAGACTTCCGTCATTTTGTAGAAAGTTTGGAATCTTACTTTGCTATTAATAATATTACTCAAGAACCACGCAAGCTTATTATACTCAAGGCACAACTAAGAGGAGCCGCCAAAGTGTATTACGAAAAAGAAATACTCAAAAGAATACCTGGAATCAACTACGAACAAGCCGTAGACCTCTTGAAAAATTATTACATAACTCCAGAATTGATACAGAGTTACGAATTAGAATTTAATGAAATGTATCAAGGCGAACAGGAACACCCACAAATATTCTTAGCCAGACTAAAAGAAGCCGCAGACCTTGCTAACATAACTAATGATGCAGTCATCGAAAGCCGATTTCGTGCAGGACTCTTACGAGAAATCAAACAGTTCTGTATACAGAGTAGTTCTAAAAACTTACAAGACTGGATCAATCACGCCGAAGGATGGTGGAATGCCAATAGACCTCGAAAGATTGCTATGGTTGATAATCCCTTCATACCAAGGAACGCCAATCAAGCTTTGATATATCATAATGAAAATTATGATCAACATCATCCATCAAGCAACCACAATATTGACTTAATTGACACAAATGAACATGCTATGCCAGCACTAGCATATAACCAAATACATTATAACAATGCTCAACCTAGTAGTAATTACTATTACAACAATGCACATGGTACAAATCAATTGACAACAATGGATACATCAAGAAACCGTAATCAGTTGCATCAAGCCCAATACATTAGAAATCAACATATACGTCCTAACCAACAACAAGATCTTATTGGTCTTATACAACAAGCTATTCGCCAAGAGCTTAATAGTCAACAATATCAACAGCAACCTACTAGAAATAACAGGTATAATGGTTATAACAATAATTATAATAGGTCTGGAAGACATGGAAATAACGACAACAATGGACGATACGATAACAGCAGCAAAAATTATATGTCAAATCAAAGGAGATCATATGACCAACCAGCAAGTCAGGATCAACGACAACCAAATAATCAACCCATCAACCAACATAACAATCAACAAAATAAACAGACAAAAAACTATTAGGGTCAGTTGCTTTTGATAACTCACAGAAGAATGGTCAACTGAACACCCAAAAAGATACAAAACCCATTAACAACCTTCAACAACAACAGCTCAACGCAATATTAACAGATAAATATAATAGTAAACAAAAGGATCTCTATGCAGCAATCAGACCAGAAAGACCTCCTGACGTTGCCACAACTACACCCTATCCAAATTCTAGACCCACAAACAAAGAAAAAGGAAAACAAGTAGCAAAACCTACCATAACCAGAAAAGTCACTACACGAAGTCATATCGAAGAAGTGAAAAATCCCACACCTGTACAACAAATGCAAGCCACTCGAACTGAGGCTATGGATACGGATCTCCCTATTCAACGCAAGGTTACTGAGAAATCAAATAAACCAAGAACCAGAAGAATAGAGCCAGATATCAAATATGATATAATCTCAGATGTGTTAAAACAAAAAGCCGATATAGAAATTGGAGATTTGATCACAGTAGCTCCATCTTTACGCAAAAAGCTTGTAGATGAATGTCGACCTAAGAGAAAATCTAGACAAAGTCAACAAGTAGCTCAACAAACAATGGCTCTAATCGAAGATGAAGAAATCAATACCACTGCAGCCTACTCAACTGTGAGTATTGGAGACAAAAATATTAAAGCCCTAGTAGATAGTGGAGCATCAAAGACATGTATGTCAAAGGCTCTAGCAGACGCTCTTGAATTAGAAATAGATTCAGCATCAGAAAATGTATTCACACTAGGAAATGGAACCAAGCAACCTGCTCTCGGATTGATATACGACGTTCCAATTGAAGTCAAGGAAGACATGGTCATACCCTGTACAATCGAAGTCCTACCATCCTGCCCTTCACATCTCATACTAGGAAGCAATTTGGTTAAACCGCGCTAAAGCCAAGATTGATTTCAACAGCTCTTCATTAAAAGTAAAATACAAAAACCAGAAGGCAGAATTACCAATACACTTCATACGCAAAAGCACACCGTTACATAAAATGAAAACATTTCATCAAGACTATCAACATCCTATAAGCCTCACAAACTCAAATTCCGAAAAGCACGTACATTTTGAAGATCGTGATTCAGAAGGCAGTTATTCATCAAGCGAAGAAGAAGACGAGTCTGAATCAGAAAGTGACGATGATATTGAAATGGAAGTAACAGCCTTAGAAAGAAACTATGAACAAGAATCATTGCAAGTTTTGGAAAATGACAAATACGAAGAAGTAGTTATTACAAACTCACAAGAGATGTATTCGATAAAGTCAACAGACACAGGATTTTTGATGCAAGCTCATTCGTCGAAACATATCAGCCTAGACAAACCCAAAGAAGACACTCAGAACATACTATATGACTTTTACATCACACATCCAAAGTTAATGCAGTCTTCAGGATACTTTGATCGGTCATCTTCATTCATAGTCAACAAGAAGTCATTAGACATTTGCTTATATAATCGCACAGAAAAAGATATTTATCTAAAACCTGGAGAAGAAATAGGAATATTGGAAATTCTTGATCCAAACAAGGATACAATAATCAACGCATACGAAATGGACAAACACTCAACATTATGCACTTTGGAACACGATAATATTAAACAAAATCCGAACAAGCAAGAACAAGATACGCTAAAGCCACAGCTATTGGAAAAGTTGGAAATAGGAGATATAAACGAATCAATGAGAGAAGAACTGCTTAAGTTACTAAAAAGATACCAACATATATTTGACTGGGATAATGATACTATTGGACGTACAAATTTGATCAACCACAAGATTATTATAGAAGAAAATACATTACCTATTAGTCACCGTCCGTACAGAATCAGTCCTTTGGAAGCAGAACACCTTCAAAAAGAGTTGGACAAATATTGTAAACTAGGAGTTATATCGCCATCAAATAGTCCGTGGGCAGCACCAGTAATACTAGTAAAGAAGAAGAATGGTGATTACAGAATGGTCATTGATTATAGAAAACTAAATGCAAAGACAAAGAAAGATGCATATCCATTACCAAGAATAGACGACTTATTGGACACCCTAGGAAAAGCCAAAGTATTTTCAGCACTTGACATGCGCTCTGGTTTTCATCAAGTACCATTAGACGAGAATAGCAAGGAATTCACTGCTTTTACTACCAAATATGGAACATATCACTATAATACTTTGCCTATGGGACTTGTAAATTCGCCAGCAACCTTTCAGCGTTTAATAGATTTATGTTTCTGCCCGCTAATCAACAAATGCCTAGTAGCCTATATAGACGATCTTAATGTATACTCCCATAACGAACAAGAACATATAATACATCTAGAACAAGTATTTCAGTGTATAGAGAATGCCAATCTCAAGTTAAATCCAGAGAAATGTTTCTTCTTTAAAGACCATTTGAAATTTTTGGGATACATCGTTACCAACCAAGGCATACAAACCGATCCGGACAAAATAAAGAAGATTGTCGAATACCCGATACCAACAACTATTACGCAAGTCAGATCTTTCCTAGGATTAGCATCGTATTATCGAAGATTTATAAAAAATTTTGCAGCTATTGCAAGACCGTTGCATGACCAAACCAAAACGAAAAAGAAAATTCCGTGGACGCAAGCTACAACCGCTTCATTTGAAACACTCAAGAAACTGTTAACAACTGCACCTGTCCTGGCAAGACCCGATTTTAACCGAAGTTTTATCTTGGTCACAGACGCCTCTAAACTAGGACTAGGATGTGTCCTAACCCAACTTGATGACGACGGAAAAGAACATCCCATTATATATGCAAGCCGTGGACTCAAACCAAACGAATCCAACTATGCCCCCACAAAATTAGAATGCTTAGCAGTTATTTGGGCAGTGAAACTCTTTAGACCTTATTTACTTGGAAAGAAATTCATGATCATTACAGATCACTCAGCCTTAACTGGACTTCTCAAGACACCAAACCCAACTGGAATCATAGCCCGATGGATTGTCACATTATCAGAATATGATTTTGACATCAAATATCGACCTGGACGTGTCAACGAAAGTGCAGATTTCTTATCAAGACTTGGATATTAAATAACATACAACACAACACTGGAATTTACAACATTAATATATACATCTATATAATTATCAACTACATGGAGGAAGGGAGGGTAGATGATACATAAACTTAAGAAAAATCCAAAAACAACTCAAAGCACGCATAAAAAAGAATCATATTATCAACTACATGGAGGATGGGAGGGGAAGTTGAAACAAAATGTACAAAATTATCAAAAACAATAGAAAAATACAAAAATCATAAGAGAAGGAAGGACGGCCTAGAAAACAAACAATCGTGAGAAGAAAAACCTTAACAACACTATAATTGGAAATAACATACATAAAATCAAGACCCTGAAACAATAATATATCAAGAACCTTATATTACCAAAAATGGAACAACAGCAAATTGATCTCGTGAAACAATATTTGCAAGAGTTGAGACTACCAGAAGACATCACGCACAAACAGAAAAGATACTTACAGAAGCAAGCTCACAAATTTACCATATACAAGGATAATCTATATAGATACAACACCGACAACGGAATAATACGAAAAGTGCTAAACAAGCAAGAAGCTGAAGAAATCATGTATTCATATCACCAACACCCTCTTGGTGGACATTTGGCATATAACAACACTCTGCATAAAATCGCATCACGTTATTATTGGGAAAATATGACCAAAGACATTATGGAATACGTGAAGAAATGTCACAGATGTCAGAGACATGGGAAAAAGTCGCTAAAAGAAGAATTATACCCTGTGCCAGTATCAGTAAAACCCTTTGATCGCATCGCTTTAGACGTTAAACATGTGCAAGCTTCACGATCCGGAAACAGATATATCATAGCAGGAATCGACTACCTTACTAAATACGTGGAAGCAAGACCCATTCGTTTCCAAACTGCATCAGAAATTGCTTTATTCTTATACGAAGAAATCATATGTAGACATGGTTGTCCCACAATTATAGTTTCGGATAATGGCAAACCATTTGTTAGCAAGCTGATACAACAAGTATGCAAGAATTTTTCGATTATTCACAAGACCACTACACCATACAATCCTCAAAGCAATGGATTGATTGAACGTTTCAACAGAACTCTAGGACAAATCTTACAAAAGCGTACAAAAGAAGAAAAGGATGATTGGGATTCATATCTACCAGCCGCTCTGTTTGCCTATCGAACGATTAAACAAGGCTCAACGAAGAATACACCATTTTTCTTACTATATGGGTACGAACCGAAAACACCATTCGACATGGATCATCATGTGTATGAACGGAATTCACCCAAATTTGACGCTATTCTACGACATCGGACAATCCACCAAATATACAGTCTTAACAGAATAAGAGATATGGCCGTGCAGAACATACAACGAGCTCAAGAATCGCAGAAAAAGCAGATTGAAAATAAGATACTCGATGAACGCAAGGAGCTGAAACCACCGTTCAAATTAGGGGATATAGTTCTCATTTACCGAGATTATTTGTCAACATCATGGTCAGCAAAGTTACAAGATAAGTGGGAAGGGCCATACGTTATACAGCATATACTTGGAAAAGGAACATATCATATCAAAAACATGGATCCTCATGATACAAAGCTTAGAAGAATACATGGAAATAGAATGAAGCCTTATTTGTTACCTATAAAGTCATGGTGCCCAGAAAACGAAAGAAGTATC
>NW_027137828.1:4018550-4035884 GCF_000149305.1 Rhizopus delemar RA 99-880
GGTAAAAAAAAAGACTAAGTTAAAAAAAGACTAAGTTAAAAAAAGACTAAGTTAAAAAAAAAGACGAAGTTAAAAAAAAAGAAAAGAAAAGAGTATAGCTATAAAAAGTTCATTGTTCAAATGAAAACAATCATCTAACAACAAGTACACTTCATAGAAATGCAAACTACTTTTACATTATAAAAAAAGAATACGTGTATATTCTAAAAGAATAAAAAATAAAGAAGCTCTGCTAACATTTTGTTACAAGGTGTTGTAGAACAGAGTCTGATTATAACGGACATTGAATAATCGCAACTAAAAGAAGTATATTAAAATTGATAAAAGATAATAATCTAAATCTTTATTAAATAAAATATATTCTTCTTCTTTCTATATAAAACTATCACTATTAGATTCATTCTATAAAGTAAACATGAACACTAAATAAGTCATGATCTTTACTATTCATCATTTCTGTAAATGAATAATAATGGATCAGGTACCTAGTCAACTTTGATCTGACTGGAGGTATTCCATATAAATATATCTTTCCTCTCAATGAAGACGGGACAACTCTCCCAGATCAGTTAAAGAACAATAAGATCTATAAAAACAACGAATTAAAAATTTTCATAATCGATTCAGTGATCACTATTCAATCAAACGTGTCAATGATTGGATCTACGCTCATAACTACTCATTTACCCGCCAACTGATAGAAGAATATAAATAGTAGACTTTGTAATGATTTCTTTTTAACAATTAAGATTGTCTTAAATAAAGTTCAGTCTCAAAAAGTAAAATCTTTGTTATTTCTTTTACTTTACCAGAACATAACAGTGGAATGCCCATAGACCCCGAAAAATCGCTATGGTCGACAATCCATTCATACCACGCAACATCAACAATGCTTTAATTTATCATGATGATGATATATTTAATGAAAGACACAATTTGAACAACCATAATGTTGAAATTGTCGACACTGATGAAAGATCTACAAACTTGATTCCTATCAATGACATTCGTAATAATATTAGATTAGGATCGGCCCCTATCATGACTAATACACTTAATGGATCAAAACAATTAAGCGCATTAGAAGTATCTGAACAACCGAATGATCAATACTATAGGTATCGGTTAGATAGACAACAGCATAGCCAACATAATCATCAGGACAATCAACAAGACATTTACAGCATGATTCAAAAAGCAATCCGAAACGAACTAAATGCCCAATCATACAATAATGGTTCAAACAGGTACTACAATAGACATAACAGAGGAAACTATTATAATAGCTACAATCAAAATGACGGAAATGGCTACAATAATTATCGACACAATAATTATAGCAGATCCAATCACGGAAATGGATATGGAAATATCTATAATAGTAATGGATACAATAACCAGAACAGACACAATAATGGAAATAGCAATCAATTTAGAAACGGCTTTGATGGTCAACCACAGCAAACATATCAAAACCAAAATCAGATGTCAAAAAACTAAAAGGGTCGGTTGTTTTCAATAACGAAAATAATGGTCAATCGAACACCCAAAACTTAAAAAAACCCATAAATGAGCCTGAACATCATCAACCACATCTCAACGCAATAATAACTCAAGATGAAAACGGACATAATAGATAGCACGATTTACAGTGAGCGACAAAATTGTCCCAATGTTTTGTAATTTTCTCTTTTATGGCTTGTAGCGTTATGGTTAGCATATTAACCTATGACTTGCTGTATATCATCCGATAGCCAACATCATGCAGAAGTAAATAACATAAAGCAAAGGCCGATTAAAGTACCGCAAATGGAGATAGAGGGAATCGAAAACAAGCGGTGCATTGGGACAGTTTTGTCGCATTTTCAAAAAAATATAAAATATGATAAAATATCGACCCACAAGCTGTATATATGTACCATACTGCTTATGATAGTGCATCATACGTCTCTAAGTCTATATTTACTCATTGCTGGAGTTTTAAACTCCTACTAATTTATTACTCGCCCATTATATCCCAACATGAAACAAGCCTCTCAAGTAACAGTTGTTCAAGCAATTTCTTTACTTAAACAAGGTAGCTCGGCCCGGGAAGAGGAAAGTTCTACTGGTTTAAGTAAGAGTACAGTTGGGAGACTCCGAAAATCCCATTGCTTTGGAATTCATAAGCCAAAAGGCGGCCGACGCAAGATTTTATCTATGGTTGATGAACGTTATTGTGTGCGTCAAGTGACCAAAACCCGCAGGTCTAGTGCAGCAAAGGTGGCTAAAGAACTAGAAAAGGATATTGGAAGGAAAGTAATTGCTGTGACTGTGCGCAGAACCCTCCGTAAGGCCGGTCTTGGTGCGATTGAGAAGCCGAAGACGGCTTTGCTTAGTGCGAAAAATATCTGCAAGAGGCTTTCTTGGTGTATGGCTCACAAGGATTGGACAATAGATGATTGGAAACGTGTTGTTTGGTCAGAAGAGACGAAAATAAATAGATTTAACTCGGATGGACGCACCTGGACTTGGATTCGATCGGGAGAAAGCTTGAAATCGCATCATGTCAAGATGACTGTTAAGCATGGTGGAGGCAGTATATGCTTTCAAGCGTCATTATCTATACTGGGGTCGGTTGGATGTGCAAAATAAATGGTAACATAGACAAAGTATTGTACAAAGAGATTTCTGAAGATGAGTTGGAGCGTACTACCGAGTTTAACATCGATAAATTAGAATTGGAACGTCAGCAGGTGATTTTTTAACATGAGAATGATACTAAGCATTCGATCAAATTAGTAGAAAATATCTTAAACAGCAGTTCTACAACATCCTGGAGTGACCTGCACACTCTCTGACTTCAATCCAACTGAGAATACGTGACTATTGTTAAATAGAAGGCTGAATGATTATGAAACAGCATCAAAAGGTATGAATGAATTATACGAACGAGTAACTAAACTTTGGTATGACTTAATGAAGTCGGAAAAGTGCCAAAAGGTCATAAAAACAATGTCTAAGCGTATAAAACACTGTATAAAGAATAAAGGATGTTGGACCGGCTGTTAATATCAAATAAATAAACCACTTTATATTTTTTTGAAAATGCGACAAAACTGTCCCAATGCACCGCTTGTTTTCGATTTCCTCTATCTCCATTTGCGGTACTTTAATCGGCCTTTGCTTTATGTTATTTACTTCTGCATGATGTTGGCTATCGGATGATATACAGCAAGTCATAGGTTAATATGCTAACCATAACGCTACAAGCCATAAAAGAGAAAATTACAAAACATTGGGACAGTTTTGTCGCTCACTGTATATGTTTTAATCGTAAGATTAAATAAAAAAATTAAACAAAAAAACAATAGCAGCAATATAAAATTAAAATCCTTCTTTATTGCAGATTTCTTTATATTGCAAAAGAGCCCCCGTTTAATGGATAAAAAGTTGGCATCTATTTATATTCTTTGTGAGCGTAGATATAAAAGATATAGACTCGGCAACGATGTCGTGCTGAAGAACCAATGATTAAGCTAAAGCTTGTCGATGTTCTAATATATGCATCTGAAGTTGAACAATAGAAATAATAACCAGTCAATTAACTTTGATCTAATTACCTTTTGGGGTTGACAATTGATTAGACTCGCTAGGATGACAAATACTGATCTTATTGTTCTAAATTTGGAAAAGTGTGGAATTGTTCAATCATAGTTTAATCTTTTGTGTATCGTTATTTGTTTTAATATAACTGATATCTTATAGAAAATAACTATGTTTACAACAAATTCTTTTCCAAAGTTTAAATTTTATGTCCCGGGGTGACTGCGCTATCCGGGAAATATTTAAAACTTGCCGCAACATTGTTTGGAATGACCTATGGCGGAGAAAAGAAATAATTGATGGAAGTCAAAATACCTCACAAATAGACCGCCTCCAGTTCATAGTTACTTATTCGCTCATTTTTCAATTTCCGTCGTCGGAACTTTGTGCAAATATACTCAACGTATTGGACAGCACCTGTGCAAAATTTGAGAAAGATGCAAATATTATTGAGTAATCCAGAAGACTACAACCTCAAAAAGTGCTGAGGTTTGTGAGGTATTTTGACCCACTGTATTTACTTTGGGAAACGGAACAAAGCAACCTGCTTTAGGTGTAATTTACGATGTTCCTATTGAGGTAAAAGATAGTATGACCATACCATGTATAGTAGAAGTTTTGCCATCATGCCCATCCCACCTTATCATTGGAAATAATTGGTTAAATCGAGCCAAAGCAAGGATTGACTTCAATAGTTCATCTCTGAAGGTCTCTTATAAAAATCAAAAAGCCGAATTACCTATTTCATTTTTACGAAAGCAAGAAGCAGTGCCTAGAGTCACCTCATATACACAAACATATCAGAATCCCAATCAGTTTAACAAATTCTACAACTAAACATGTTCACTTTGAAAATGAAAATTCTGAAGAAGACACCGAGGAAACCTCTACTGAAGAAGAAATTGAAAAATATAGTAGTGAAGATGAGGAAGGATCGTCAGAAGAGGAAGAACAAGACTCTTTACTAATATTAGAAGACGATTCAGAACAAGATGTGAATATCGAGGAAACTGATCAAGATCAAATCGTACGAGCTTCCAAAGAAGGAATGATCTTATATGCAAACACATCAAACACTTTTCATCTGGAGAAGCCTCCTCATCATTCAAGAAACATCACATACAGTTTTGAAGTCACCAATAAAAATATTCTGCAAGTTATGGGATATTTCGATTTAAACACTAGTATCATCATAAACAAGAAAAGCATTGACGTACACATATACAATCGATCCAATCAAGACATATACCTTAAACCCAATGAAGAAATAGGAAGACTTGAAAAGTTTAATCTGCAAAGCGAAGATACAGTTCAAGGATATCAGTTTAATAGAGACGTAGATTTATTTGCTTTAGAACATAGTTCAAAGCATGAACAAAGCACCGAAGAAGAAACAATTGCACAGGAAACATATTCAAATTTAGAGGTTGGCAAAGTGGATCAACGTATTGAAAAGAAATTACGAACTTTAATACACAAATATGAAGAAATATTTGATTGGAATAACGATACGATCGGTTATACACATCTGATATCACATAAAATCGTTATCGAAGAGAATAAACAACCTATAAGTCATAGGCCATATCGTCTCAGCCCTGTAGAATCTGAATATCTGCAAAAAGAATTGAACAAGTATTGCAAGCTAGGGGTAATATCTCCATCAAACAGTCCTTGGGCTGCTCCAGTTATTTTAGTAAAAAAGAAGAATGGCGAATATCGCATGGTTATAGATTATCGTAAGCTCAATGCAATAACCAAAAAGGATTCCTATCCTTTGCCAAGAATTGATGATCTACTAGACACCCTGGGAAAAGCAAAGATTTTCTCTGCCCTCGATATGAGATCCGGGTTTCATCAAGTTCCTATGGAAGAAAACAGTAAAGAGCTAACGGCTTTTACAACAAAATATGGTGTGTATCATTATAACACCTTGCCGATGGGGTTAGTAAATTCACCTGCAACTTTCCAACGCTTAATTGACCTTTGCTTTCGGCCTCTCATAAATCAATGTTTAGTAGCCTACATTGACGATTTGAATATATATTCAAACAACCCTCAAGAACACCTAACGCATCTAGAACAAGTCTTTAATTGTATCAAGATAGCTAACTTAAAGCTCAACCCAGAAAAATGCTTTTTCTTCAAAGATCATCTCAAGTTTCTAGGGTATATTGTGACTAAGGATGGTTTAAAAACTGATCCAAGCAAAATCGAAAAGATTCAGAGCTATCCGATACCAAAAACTCTTACCCAAATAAGAGGATTTCTTGGTTTAGCTTCATATTATAGAAGATTCATACAAAACTTTGCTGCCATAGCCCGACCATTACACGACCAAACAAAGACATCCAAGAAAATTCCATGGTCCACAAAAACTACTGAATCGTTTGAAAAATTAAAGAAGATGTTAACGGAAGCACCTATTTTAGCAAGACCTGACTTCGACAAGGATTTTATCCTTGTGACCGATGCATCTAGACTGGGTCTTGGCTGTATTCTTACACAACTTGATGAAAATGGACACGAACATCCTATTATATATGCCAGCAGAAGTCTCAAGTCAAGTGAAGTTAACTATGGTGTATCAAAACTGGAATGTTTGGCCGTAATCTGGGCAGTAAAGCTTTTTAGACCCTATTTACTCGGAAGAAAATTCATCGTTATCACCGACCATTCTGCCCTCAAAGGATTATTGAACACAACAAACCCAACAGGAATTATAGCAAAGTGGATCACCATACTAACCGAATACGAATATGACATCAAATATCGCCCTGGAAGAATAAACGAAAGTGCTGACTTTTTATCCAGATTAGGATACTAAATACAACCAAATAATAACATCAAAAAAAAAGCAAACTACCAATGTACATTAATCAAAAATATGGAGGAAGGGAGGGGTAGTAGAAATAAACACAAAAAAAAAAAATACAGCTCAATTACAATATTCAATTCAAAACTCTCAGTAAGATACAACACAATCATGGAAGAAGAAAAAATCAAGATATTAAAAGAATATTTACTCACGCTGAAAATACCTGATAACACCTCAACAAAAGTTGCAAAACATCTTGTAAAAGAATCTATCAATTATACTATTTATCAAAACACACTCTATCGATACAATACTACAAACGGAATTATCCGCAAAGTCCTGAATAAAGAAGAAGCTCAAAACATCATGGATACCTATCATCAACATCCATTGGGAGGACACTTAGCCTATAATAATACCTTGCACAAAATTGCTACTAGATACTATTGGGAAAAAATGGCGCGCGAAATACAAGAATATATCAAGAAATGCCCAAGATGTCAAGTGCATGGACCTAAAACCTTGAGAGAAGAGCTTTATCCGGTACCAGTATCAATAAAACCTTTTGACCGCGTGGCATTAAATGTAAAGCATGTTCAAACATCAAGAGCAGGATATCGCTACATCATCGCAGGAATAGATTATCTAACAAAATACGTAGAAGCTAAACCCATGCGATTCCAAACATCATCCGAGGTAGCATTATTTTTATATGAAGAAATCATTTGTAGGCATGGCTGTCCTACAATCATAGTAACGGATAATGGAAAACCCTTTTTGAGTGATTTAGTTCGCCAAGTTTGCAGGAGCTATTCTATTATTCATAAAACAACAACACCGTATAACCCGCAGAGCAATGGTCTCATCGAAAGATTCAATAGAACCCTGGGGCAAATTTTACAAAGACGATTAGGTGATGAAAAGAAAGATTGGGATCAATATCTACCAGCAGTCTTGTTCGCATATACAGTGGGTGGAAAAATGGTTCCAATGTTTTCAACTTGCAACTTTAAAGCTTTATATCTTTTGAATTACAAAGAGTAGCGGCTCACAAAAACATGCATTTTGTAGCGCCTTTCAAGCTAATATTAGTGCAAAAAGTTTTTGCCTGTACCGTTACACAATCGGGAAAAAATTAAGACTAAATACAAAAACCGACATTGGAACCATTTTTCCACTATGTGCATTATTTTATTAATATCTTGTATGACCGCCTTTCGCAGCAATTACAGCTCTACAACGATCAGGCATACTATCTATGCATCTCCTACAGTTTTCTGCTGTAAAAGTAGACCATTCTTTTTCAACGCGATTCCATAGTTCATGCACACCTTTTGCCCTAGTATCATAGGCACTTAACTTGAGCTTAAGGTGGTGCCAGATGTACTCTATTGGGTTTAGATCTGGACTTTGTGAAGACCAGTTGAAGGTATGATCACACTTGAAGTTATTGTCCTTGAACCATTGCCTAGCTAGCTTAGACGTGTGTTTAGGATCGTTATCCTGCTGAAAATAGATGTCCTGAGGATGGTAGTCGTAGTACTCAAGGATATCCATAAGAGTTTTACCAAGTATTCCGACGTAATCAGAAGCTTTCATCGTGCCTTCACTAATCCAGCATGTATAACCAGGTCCGTCATAGGTAATACAACCACGTACCATAATGCTACCACCCCCTCCTTTAACTGTTAAGTCGAGATGATGGGGTTAAAGTTTATCATCTGGTCGACTCCAATAGTACTTGCAACCATCTGAGCCGTAAACATTAACTTTTGTTTCGTCACTGAATACCATGCGTCTCCAGTCGTCGCTTGTCCAGTTTTTATGCTCTTCCGCCCATGCTAGTCGTCTTGCCTTCTGAACCTTAGTCAGTAAAGGCTTTTTTACCTTGATCTTAGCATGGAAGTTCATGCTTTTCATAACCTTAATGGTGCCTGAGTAACTAATAGCGTGACCAGTGCATACTAGATACTTATGAACAGCCTTTGCAGTCTTGAGGGTACCATTAACAATCTGCTTACGTATATAAGACTTGGTGGTAACGCTTAGAACAGCCTTTCTACCAGGGTTTGCTGTTACTCTACCAGGAGAAAACTTGTTGGCATATCTGCTTAAGGTAAATTTTTTTAAGTTTGGAATACGTTCCATTATCACTGAGTATGGCTTGTTCTGTAAAACCAACGATTTGATGCTTTCTTGCTTGTTTTTAGAGAGAGCGCGAACCATACGTGTAGTGATACCCTAGAGCTTCGATATATGGAGAAAGAAAAGGAAAAAAAAATATTTGACCGGGGATAAATTACTTTTATAAGTCACGTAGGCTTTTTCGGCGGTAGTCGGAACAGTATGACTCATAATTAGCCAAAAAACTCCAGCGAAAGCTCCACCAATTAACAAATAAACTTATATACAGTTGTAGTGGAAAAATGGTTCCAATGTCGGTTTTTGTATTTAGTCTTAATTTTTTCCCGATTGTGTAACGGTACAGGCAAAAACTTTTTGCACTAATATTAGCTTGAAAGGCGCTACAAAATGCATGTTTTTGTGAGCCGCTACTCTTTGTAGTTCAAAAGATATAAAGCTTTAAAGTTGCAAGTTGAAAACATTGGAACCATTTTTCCACCCACTGTAGATCAATGAAGCAAGCTACTACGAAACATAGTCCGTTTAGTTTAATGTATGGGTATGAACCAAAAACACCTTTTGATATGGAACATCAAATCTATAATAAGAAATCCCCACAATTTGACGCAATTTTGTTTCACCGAACAGCACACCAGTTACACAATCTCAACAAAATTAGGGAACAAGCGGTGAAATCAATTAAAACAACTCAAGCAGCTCAAAAAAAGGCCATTGAAAATAAACTACTTGATCAGCGAAAAGAGCTTAAACCACCCTTCAAGTTAGGAGAAGTAGTACTATTGTATAAAAGGTACTTAACAACGTCATGGTCTGGAAAATTACAGGATAAGTGGGAAGGTCCTTTTATTGTTCATCACATTTTAGGAAAAGGAACGTATCACATCAAGAATGTAGATGCACAAGATACTCATATAAGGAGAGTTCATGGAAACCGTCTGAAACCATATTCCATACCGGATACACAATGGAGAACCGAATGTCAAAGAATGGTATCTATTACGTTAGATAAGGAGCTCCGAGAACTTTTCCAATAAAAATATATATATATATATATATATATATACAAAAAATATACAGTAGGTCACAAAACTGCTGCAAGGAATTGCAAAATTCAGGTTTTACAGCTGGTTGTCCATGGGTACTGCACCAAACTATCTCAAACCTTGACTGTTTGTACCTCAATAGAAAGTGCATTTATTCGTCGATTATCGGGGCTAAATGAAAGATTTACCGTCCATCGTTTTGGAAGGCTGTAGCGGAGCTAAACTTGAGCGTACAGACGTGTTCTATACATCATTTGAAAGCCTGGATCGTCAATTTTTAGATGATGTAACCTTTATTTCCAAAAATGGTAATATGCGGAAATAAATGGGGAAAGAAAATAGGCGCTATAAGCCCTGATTTTTATGGTTATCAATGAAAATTTTATTTGTTTATTTTAAGCAGTTCGGAGTTTTTTACGGGGGTAGTAGGTGCAGAGGTATCATTTCCGTCAGATTCGCTATTGGAATCTTCATCTGAGATAAAAATAAATGGCTCTTCATCGCCCTGATCACCAGTGGCATCTTCTAGGACGGTTGTCAGCAAAGATACCAATGGGCCTTGGTTGGCAATACCTGCTCTGGTGAATGACACTTGCGAAAAACAAGCAAGCATTGCCTTCCAGTGATTGTCAGCATGTTTTCTTCGCCAGATGAACTCCACTAATTTCCATGGCATCATCGATGCTGTGCGATGACGGCTGGTCACTCCTCGTTTGATACCATTCCAAGTGCCTAATAGCTGGTTGTTAGCATCGTTTAAGAATTCTATGATCTATAGAAGTACGTGCCTTCAATGGTGTTAGTGCAGGCACCTGTCTTTGGATCGCGAAACGTTTTGGAATGATTGACTGTTTGAACAATAAGACTTCGGCTTGGATCGCTGTCGATCCCTTTATATCCTTTCCAACAGTCTACCATGACATGTGAGCCTGTCAACAAGGGTTAGGTACACTGATCATCTAGCGTATACATATTGTAATCGTTACCATCCTTAACAAAAGTATCGATTATGAGCTTCAAGGTATTTTGGTTGCGGTCAGGTACCGTCAGCAAGAACACCTTACGTTCGGGCGTACGCTCTACGCCTCCAACAACCCAAACACCATCGACTCTCTTCCCCTTGTTGTACTTTCTCTTGCCAAACTTGCTTTCATCTATCTCTACGACAATAGGCTGTCCAGCACTATCAACCCCACCTAAGTATGATTTATTAATTACATACTCTAGTATAAACAAAGCACCACGTACCAACTTGGACATCTTCAATTCAAAGATCTGCCTCCATTACTTGATAGACGTCTTTAACAATGTTACGAACAGTTGGCAGACTAAGACCAGTCATGGTGGATATTGTTCCGCTCGGAACTTGAAGCAAAAAGAGGTACACTACTAATAGAGTTTGATGGATGATGGACTTGCGACCTTGAAAGAAGGATCTATCCAAGTAAGAAATGCGACTACGCCCACACGCACAGGTGGTTGAGCCGCATCGCCAAAAGAATCCATCCCGGCTGGACTGGTTCAAGCGCATTTCAGAGCCTTCTTTACATTTGCGCGAAGAAAAAAAGGCACCGTTCTCCTTCAAATAACTTTTACCAGTTGCCTTTAGTTATTTTCCCTCCCACTTAAAAAGTAAACTTACTTCAATGTACATTCAGCCGTCATAGTTCTTTCAGCGATGTATGCAAGAGTTGGCATGTTGTTAGCAGAGTTAGAAGACATTGGAGATTGATAAAACTGATAAAAAGATGAAGGAAAGAAAAAAAAAAAAGAAATGGTCGGCCTTTTTATATCTTTTTTACATGTTTTGTTATCTGTCCGAAACCAGCCTGTCGTATTCCAACATACTTTAAACATGATTCATATTCAATTTATAAGAAATTAGAGTAGTGAATGCTTTACAAAGATTTATTACAGTCTTTTCTCTATTATTCGGTCATAACTAATTCCACTCCTTTAACTCAATGCAAGTTTTTAATATAACTCCGGATGCAATGCGACATAAAAACAAATCTGCTTAAGAAATAATTATAAAACAGCCCACTTGCATAACCTGGAACAGATCTTTACATTAAAGTTTATTCACGATAGATCTTCAGTTATAATTAATTAAGCCTCCATGAAAAGAATATAAATACCAGATATTACAATATTAAATAAAAATATAGAATTTTTTCAGTCTCGTTGAATTTTAAAGTCTTTTTATTCTTACGAGTTAACACACAGCCGATAGATAGACAACATCTCCGCAACGGGGATTCGTTTTACCATACAGAACTGATAAGATTTTTCCGAAAACTTTTGATATTTCCAAAAAAAATAGTAAGTTACTTAGACCCAAAAATAATGCAAAAAGTAGACTATGTTTGCTGAGCGTCTACCGGGAATCGAACCAACGCCTTCAAAATGAGAATCTATTATAATAACCTGTTCACCACGAATGCTAATTTGCCGATTTTCGTTTCACAAGCTTTTTTGTCATGCAATTGCTAATTTTTGGAGCTGGTTTTCTCGACCTGCAGAAGTCGTATCTCGATCCGGACTTTTTTAATGACCTTCTACTTGTCATCCCTCTTGAGTGAAGTGATAAAAAAGGAAAAATAACGACTGTTCTTAGTAGATCTCACAATTAGCCAATTTTGGCTTAAAAAACTCCGCTTAAAAATGATGGAATCGTGTTCTGTGGCCCCAATTACCATATTAAGCATACCAAACTCCGCGTGCGGAGTTTGTATATATATATATAGTGGATGGACGGTAAATCTTTCATAGATCCTTTTTTACTTGTTCACATATGTTTTAAATGACGAATTTTAATACGACCCAACCGGTTGCTATCATAATTTTTCACATTCTTGACATGATTAGAATGTAGCCGGTATATAAAAGCGCTTACAATTCCTTTATTTTAAATTTTATATTCCCTTATTTAAATTATTTCTCTTTTTTACCCTATCGTCAATCACATGCCTAAACGGCTGTCAGAGGAGAAAATAAACGATCACAAACAGGCATTAACCGCATCCACATCAATGTATGATATTTCCAAGGAGCCTGGATTACATTAATCAACTGTTAGTAGATACTCTAGACGGCTGTTTTCAAGTAGGACAGTAAACACAGGTGGTAGACCTACAGTAGTCTCCAAAGTGACGAAGCGGTTAATCAAAAGAAAAGTCATGGAATGGGTTCTAAAGGCTTCTAAAGAGGTGTACCGGGAGCTGGTTGGATTTGGCTATGATATCTCATACCAGTCAGAAATTAACGTACTGAAATCAATGAAGTTCCATTTTCTGATAGAAAAAAAGGAGCCATTTCAGACAAAAGTGCATACGTAGCTTCAGTTAAAATGGAACAAGGAGCATCAGGATTTGGCAATGGTTGACTGACAACAAATCGTTTACTTTAATGAAACCAAGATCAACGTATAGGGCTTTGATGGTGGTGATCACTATCGGAAAAGGCCAAGTGACCTTTTTCAACATCATGACCTGGATTTTGTAATTCAGCATGAAGCTAGCAAATTGATGTCCTGGTGTTGTATAACCTCTGAAGGACCAGGATATGCTTGCTGAATTTACGATGGAAAGTTGTACTCGGGTGTTTACCAGCATATTTTGAACACTACGCTTTGTGGTACTATGAAGTACTACAATTTCGACTGGTCCAACATTTAATTTTAGCATGACAATGACCCAAAGCACAAGGCATAATTTACAATGGCCTAGTTATGTAGTAACCAAGAGAGCTATATTAACGATTGGCCAGCTCAGAGCCCGGACTTAAATTCAATCGAGCACGTATGGCATCCATTGAAGTTGTAGCTCAATTATTACGAACGTAGAGCAAAGAACACAGATGTGCTTTGGGAACGAGTTGATGAAATATGAATTGACTTCGATAAATAACTTTGCCAAAGGCATGTAGATAACATTTTGAGAAGAACTCAAGAGATTATTAATAGAAAAGGAGGTTCAACTAAATATTAATAAATAAATTCATTCCGTTCAAATTTTCATTTTTTCAAATTTTCAAATTGCGCGCCTCATACTTCCTTCAATTCTTATCCAATAGGGCTTAAACTCTTTCGGATTTTTCAAGACATGTAGAAGATTTACTATGTGGGAACAGAGGCAGTTTGTGCCATTGTAACAGGATGTGCGCTACAAAAACCAAGAAAAATGGATTCCTTGCAGCAGTTTTTTGACCTACTGTAACTTGTTAGTACTTGGGAGTTGGCTTGCGTTAAAGTGATGTAGATTTGTTTAATTTGAGGTTTGAAGTCTTGAATGGCTTGAGTTTAGGTAACTTGATTGAACGTTTAACAGCTCTTTTGATAGAGTAAATTGTATTTGAGTAGTGACCACCAGATCTTATTAGATCAATAAGGTTAAGTGTGAGATTGTTTGATAAAAGATAAAAATAAAAGGGATCTTTCTTGATTTGTGATAACTCGGGTATCAGATCAGAAAGAATAAGTAAAAATAAAAAGAAAAGAAAAGGTTATTGTGACCCAATAAGAAAATATTGCTTTTTAAGCGTAAGAAGATATGATTTATTGGATATCGAATATTTGTTAAAAATAATCATCTTATTTATATAAAAATATGGGGCGCCTTTTGTCTCTTGTCATGAACTGTAAATTACAGTTCATGTTCTTCATCCAAACTGTAATTATTCATGCTTGTGTGAAATCTTTATGTTTCAGGGTTTAGATAGGATTGAGGTAAGTTGTTAATATAATATATTGAGATTTGAATAAGGTGTTGGATATAATTTGTATCCAAAGAAGTAAAATAGAATAGATGTATGTTTGGGTATTAGTGACCACCAGATCTTATTAAGTTGATCAGACTTGAATTGAATAAAAAGAGTAAAGGTAAAGTAAAGATAAAATAAAAGGGATTTACAATGAAATATAAGTTTCAAGGGATTATTGGTTCTTCCTATTTATATAAATAAAATAAAGAGATAATAGAATTCAAAGGATATTTATTGTGATAAAGTAAGGTAATGGAAAATAATAGGTAAGATAATAATAATAATTGAAATATTTATAAAAAGATACTGATATTTATATGTTTTTTGATTTTCATACTTTTATGCTGTTTTTGGTTTTTCTTTTGTTTTCTTCTTTTTTTTGTTGTCCTTGAATTCCTTTGCTATTAGCATAGCATCGCTTACTATTGAGATAGCATCTCTCCTATAACCATAGGGGTTTCCTTTTTCGTGTTTCGTGTGTTACAGATGCCCCCGTCTTGGAAAAGTTCGTCCCCGGACTTGCCTTTTGTTTGATTTGTGTATATGGCCCAGATATCTTCTCTTCTGATCCTTCTTTTCATAACAGGATTGTGATGTATTCCCGGGATGATCTTTTTTAATTCGGCATATTTGATTGTAAGATAATTTTTGATTTTTGACGAAACAGCCTTTGGTTCGTGAAATTTGGGGTGACTCCATTTATTGATTTCAGAAACAAGTTGATTAGATATATATTCTTTTCTTTTCGCTATACGTTTTTGTTCATCTAACATCGTGCAATATTCATTGAAAAGACGCGTAATTTCTAATCTTCCCATTTCTTCTGCTTGTCTGCTATTCCATTCTTCCAAGAACAGAATGTCAAGATCTTTGAAAGGCGCTTCTGTCTTTTTGATTAGTATTTCAGGATGCAAAGGTTCATCGTTGAGTATAGGATTAGGCGAATCCAATATGTGTTGTGGCGTTTCTTCTAGAAGGTCACTAGATATTTCATTTTGCTGTATTTGTTTAGCCATATTTTCGATTTCCAAGGTTATCAGTCGTGCTCCTTCTGGTCTTGACAAATACTCTCCCATTTCTCCATATCCAATGCTACCTGGCCCTCCAAATTCTTCTTCGCACACCAGAAGCCAATTTTCAATTGCGGTTAGAAGATTTTTGTGACCTTCATTAATATAGAATTTAGTAAAGTAATTATCAAGCATGTCACGAATGTAAGATTCAATATTGGAGTAATCTTCTCTGTTAGGTACACCAGGGCGTATCCAGGTTTGTTTAGCTTCTTCAGCGGTTACAGATTTCATTATTTTGATAAGATTTTGTTAACGTATTGACTGATATTATTGAGTATATACAGTAGGTCACAAAACTGCTGCAAGGAATCCATTTTTCTTGGTTTTTGTAGCGCACATCCTGTTACAATGGCACAAACTGCCTCTGTTCCCACATAGTAAATCTTCTACATGTCTTGAAAAATCCGAAAGAGTTTAAGCCCTATTGGATAAGAATTGAAGGAAGTATGAGGCGCGCAATTTGAAAATTTGAAAAAATGAAAATTTGAACGGAATGAATTTATTTATTAATATTTAGTTGAACCTCCTTTTCTATTAATAATCTCTTGAGTTCTTTTCAAAATGTTATCTACATCCCTTTGGCAAAGTTATTTATCGAAGTCAATTCATATTTCATCAACTCGTTCCCAAAGCACATCTGTGTTCTTTGCTCTACGTTCGTAATAATTGAGCTACAACTTCAATGGATGCCATACGTGCTCGATTGAATTTAAGTCCGGGCTCTGAGCTGGCCAATCGTTAATATAGCTCTCTTGGTTACTACATAACTAGGCCATTGTAAATTATGCCTTGTGCTTTGGGTCATTGTCATGCTAAAATTAAATGTTGGACCAGTCGAAATTGTAGTACTTCATAGTACCACAAAGCGTAGTGTTCAAAATATGCTGGTAAACACCCGAGTACAACTTTCCATCGTAAATTCAGCAAGCATATCCTGGTCCTTCAGAGGTTATACAACACCAGGACATCAATTTGCTAGCTTCATGCTGAATTACAAAATCCAGGTCATGATGTTGAAAAAGGTCACTTGGCCTTTTCCGATAGTGATCACCACCATCAAAGCCCTATACGTTGATCTTGGTTTCATTAAAGTAAACGATTTGTTGTCAGTCAACCATTGCCAAATCCTGATGCTCCTTGTTCCATTTTAACTGAAGCTACGTATGCACTTTTGTCTGAAATGGCTCCTTTTTTTCTATCAGAAAATGGAACTCCATTGATTTCAGTACGTTAATTTCTGACTGGTATGAGATATCGTAGCCAAATCCAACAGGCTCCCGGTATACCTCTTTGGAAGTCTTTAAAACCCGTTCAATGACTTTTCTTTTGATTAACCGCTTCGTCACTTTGGAGACTACTGCAGGTCTATCACCTGTGCTCACTGTCCTACTTGAAAACAACGTTATAAAGTATCTACTAACAGTTGATTCATGTAATCCAGTCTCCTTAGCAAGGACAATTGGCACTTCAGGCCACGATGGATAAATCATGATATTTACGGTTCAATCGGCGCTATAACTACATTCCAAATATGGAAATATATATTTTTGGTTATTGCGCATCGATTGGTACCATTTTCGTTTTCCAATTCCGACTATTTGTTGTAGATATCTGCGCTTGAAAATAGGCGGTATGCAATTTTTTTGGGCACGCTCTATATCAATGACTTCTTTACAGATTTTAATAAGACTTTGAACATTTGTGTAACTATATGGTCCAACAATAGGTGTTATAGCTTTGCTAAAATATCTGTATTTGATGAAGAGAAATATGTTAAAAACAGCAATAAGAAAATAGAAATGTCGGAGATTTTGGCGGAGATTTTGCACAAATACTTTAATCAGTTAGAGCTTATGGTATGCAAATTTTTACTAAAAACCATCAAATAGAAACAATTTTATGGACCCTT
>NW_027137828.1:4742297-4869581 GCF_000149305.1 Rhizopus delemar RA 99-880
ACCTGGTTGATTAAAACTTATCCCCTTAGGGGCACGGAGCATCGCACGGCGGAGGCAGGGGGTTTTTTAGCAGACGAAATCATGTCGCAGGCGGGCCTTTTTACAGCATTCATTTCAGATTTCGATAGATTGATTTGAGCTAAATTTGATCTTGCTTTATCATACTGACTACTAAATGGATTCATTTTTACACACGCAAATAAAAAAGGTACAAACGCCAAAATTCGCGTACAAGCGGTACACGAAAAAAAATAATAAAAATAAAAAAGCCTGATAAAAAAAGATCTTTCTTTCACGCTTCTTTATCCTACCAAAATGACAATTAGACATGAAGAGCATCAATATTTAGACCTTATAAAGTACATTATGGAACATGGAGAACACCGTGCGGATCGTACAGGTACCGGGACGCTAGCTGTTTTTGCACCTCCTCAGCTTCGATTTTCCTTGAAGGATGATATTTTTCCTCTCCTCACCACAAAGCGTGTATTCTTTAGAGGTGTTCTCGAAGAACTTCTTTGGTTTATCAAGGGTGATACTAACTCAAAACACTTGAATGAGCGTAATGTCAAGATCTGGGATGGCAATGGCTCTCGTGAGTTCCTTGATAAGCTGGGCCTTACTCATCGCCGAGAAGGTGATCTTGGTCCAGTCTATGGGTTCCAGTGGAGACACTTTGGGGCCAAGTACGTTGATTGCGATACTGACTATAGTGGTCAAGGCATTGATCAATTACAGCAAGTGATAGATACCATTAAAAATAATCCAACAGATAGACGAATTATTCTCTCTGCCTGGAATCCTGCAGATATTCCTATTATGGCTTTACCTCCTTGTCATGCTTTTTGTCAGTTTTATGTTTCCAACCCACCTTCAGATGGTGGACGTGCTAAACTATCTTGTGTGCTTTATCAGCGATCTTGCGATATGGGGTTAGGTGTACCTTTTAATATTGCTTCCTATGCGCTCTTGACTCGCATGATTGCACACGTAACAAATTTGGATCCTGGAGAATTTATACATACTATGGGTGATACACATGTTTACATCGATCACTTGGATGCATTGAAACAGCAAGTAACACGCGAGCCTAGGTCTTTCCCAACACTAAGGATCAATCGTAAAATTGACTCTATAGATGATTTCAAGTTTGAAGATTTTGTGTTGGAAAATTATAATCCTCTCAGCAAAATTGACATGAAAATGTCTGTTTAGAAATAATAATAAACATTGTAAAGAAAGAAAAAAAAAAACATTTTTTAAGACAAAAGGTGCTGTTCATGCCAAACAGTGTGATAGCATTCGTAACGTGTCAAATTGCTATCGTCAAAAAAGTTTCTTCTAATTTGCTGCAGCCAATAGTTGTTAAATAGCGTCTTTGGAAAATTGAACTCTTCTTTTATTCATCTTTTTAGGTTTATTAAATCCAAATCATCGGGTTATTCAATCAAATTTGCAGTATCCTCAAGTGTACAACTTAGTAATCATAGCGAGTACTTATTTGGACCCAAGCAATCGAGTCACGGAATTGATTGTGGCTTATACATAGACACTTTATGGAACAGAAAGAAGGTCAACTAAAGAAGCTGTCAATATCGTTAATAGTATCAATAGTAGACAAAAATGTACATGAAAAAAAAAAATAAGGCAGGATACCTACTTTATTACACGCTTTATTCATCATTTTTAGAATGAATAATTGCAAGCTGTATTTTGATTGGACAATTATTTTGATAGGTTGTTTTCGGTTTCCTTTTTTCAATTTTTTTCTTTTTTTCTTTCTCCCAATCTTTACATCTTTTGAAAATGTCTGTTACTTTGGAACTTCCCTTGGCTCTTCACATCCTTGAAGCTGTTATTTCTGAAAACAAATACATTGCCTCGTAAGTTTAATTCTAATTGATCCAATTATCATTCTTCATGGCTTATATTTCATTCTAGCAACGACAAGGCTACTGAAGCCGATGTCACTGTTGCTAAGGCTTTAGGTTCTGCCCCTGCTGCTGAATTCACCAACCTTAACAAATGGTTCTCCGAAGTCAAGTAAGTACAAAGTATTTGAATCTTTTTTATAGATTCTAAGCAAAAGCGCGTTTTTAGGCCTGCCGAAGAAGCCGCTCCTGCTGCTGAAGCTGCTGATGAAGATGATATTGATCTTTTTGGCTCTGACGAAGAAGAAGATGCTGAAGCCGAAAGAATCAAGGCTGAACGTGTTGCTGAATACAATGCTAGAAAGGCCAACAAGCCCAAGACTATTGCCAAGACTACCATTACTCTTGAAATCAAGCCTTGGGATGATGAAACCGATATGGAAGCCATGACCAAGGCCGTCAAGGAAATCGCTATGGATGGTCTCTTGTGGGGTGGTCACCAATTGGTTCCTATTGGTTACGGTATCAGAAAACTTCAAATCAACTGTGTTGTCGAAGATGACAAGGTCTTGTTGGATGACTTGACTGATCAAATCACTGAATTGGAAGACTATGTTCAATCTGTTGATATTGCTGCTATGCAAAAGATCTAAGTGTATCTATGACCCCAGCTTGTATAAAATAACCAATAAATGCAATGATAGTCATCTAAGACTATTTTGATTTTGTTTAAAGAGTAAAATGATACGTTGTTCAAAGATCTTTGTTTGTGTTCATGCTTCTTAGTATTTGAAATGCATATTTGATTGGCATTCTATGTACACATAATCCATTATAAAAATAGTATTGATTTCAATAGACTGTCTTTATTGTTAGGGAAATTACGGGGGTTTTCTTTTAAAATGATGATGAGCTGACCTATTTTTAAATGGTTAATGAAGTGATCTTCTCCATTTTTTAAGCTTACTCTGTCTTTAATATGTTGTAAAAACTGTTGATAACTCATTATATTGTCCGTACGATCTTCAATCAAATGACCCAAGAACCATAATCGAAGATATGGATCGCCGTCTTCTTTGACTAAATAAAGTGTAGGGAAATAACCTCCCCGACGCTTTTCCCTCACTTTTCCGATTAACGTATTGACCTTTCTATTCAATGGAGTATTCAAAACTGGCAAGGTAATCTTGCCACCCTTCAGTCCTTCATAAGATTTCACATTAAACAAATCTACACACAGTTGGGGTACAACATTACGGCCCACCCATATATACATATTTTGTCCATTTTCTAGGAGATAACAGCCATGCGCTTCAAGATTTTCAGCTGTTAGATTTAGTATCGGAGGGAAAATCACGCCTTTTTCAGAAAACTCGCCAGCCTCAGGCGGCAGATTATGTAAGGAGTAAAAGTTGGCATAAACATAAGGAATCAAAAGCTGGATAGGCATTGTGGTCAATAAATTCATAGCATTGGCTCTCATATCAGAGGGGATCTGAGAACTTTGGCGAATACCGTCATGTTTGATTAAACCAAGTGCAAGAAGCGGCAATAGCTTAAGATTTTCAGGCGAAGTTAACTGTGGTGTTGAGCCTTGAGCAGAACCTAAAACATGCATTTTGTATACGCCCAGAATGTCAACCAACTTGTTCACAATAGCATCACGAGCATCCTCCAATTTAGATGTTAAAGCCCTTTCAACAGCTAAAATGCATTGTAATTAATTGAGTTGTTTATTGATTTTTATTTTTTTTATTTTTTTCCTTTTTACCTTTTGTACCAAGATAGGCCATGATGGCTTGTTGGTTGGCACTTGCATACAATTCGGAAATTGAGTTGACAACAGGCAAACATGTAGTAACAACACGAATACGCCTTTCACCATTGCAAGCAGTATGAAGCAAAGCAGTTTGGAAACAGGCAGTTGACACCTTCAAATCATCGTCCATTGCAACCTCGACCACGTATTTCTGGTCTCGAGGCACATTAGGGAGAGCTAAAAGGTCAGTGGATCGAATAAAGAAGTTGCCATGGAAAGAGCTCATACGTAAACCGCGAGAGGCACGTATACGAATGACAGCCTCGAGGCCAATTTGTTCTGCTAACAATTCAGATAATTCATGTGCAAATTTAATAGCATCCTCAGTTCGGCTCGCATTAAATCCGGGATAGTAATAAGTTTGACCGCCTGTGTAGTGAGGTACACAACTAAGTGTAGCAACGTCAGAGTATTGGCTTCCAAATATGATCATGTCACAAGCAATTTGAGAGCGTGAGCAATCAACTGCAAATGTTTTGTAAAAGGGTGAAGCTGCGTTAAGAAGAGTTGATTCTTTAGATGTTCCGAGTAGTTTAACATCTTCGCGAGGTTTTAATGCACCAGCACCTGTATTTGGTAAAGTAGACTGTAAGCATATGATCTTACCACCATATTGGGACTTTTAAAAAGAAAAGCGTTTAAGTTTCTGTAAAGAGTTCTCATTTGATTTCACTCACCAACATCTTAAATGCAGCTTGAAGGCCAGTTCCTAAAGCATTACTGACATTAACAGAATCTTTAAACATATCTGGTAATTTTTCCAATAAAATCTTTATGATTTCAATTGATTCGGTCAAATTCACCAACAAATCGGAAGGCGAAGGTAAATACACATCATCCAAGTCAGAAACAACCAGCATTTGTGGTTGATTTAGACTGGGATGCAGGTTGTAAAAGTGAAGAGAAGAGTCTACTGTAATAATGGCAACTCTTGTACGATTTTCATCATTAGGTAAACGCTCAAGAGAATCAAGAATAGTACGGGTAGCGGTAGCCAGCATACCAGATTGAATAGCAGAATATGAAACATCGATAACAAATACATAGGCAGGTGCCTGGGGTGGGCGAACCTTGAAAAAAAAAAGTTAGCGCGTCACTTTGGTTTATAAAGTTTTTTATATTTCTTTTCTTACCATGTACTCGGTTGGTGCAATGAACTCTACACACCCATAATTCAATTCGGGACGTTTCCATCGGTCAGCAGGCTGTTGGGTTAAGTTATCATAATCAAAAGCAGCAGGTACATCATTAAGCAGGAAACACATATTACATTTCCAACGCTGTCCACCTTCCACAAATGTGACAAATGGGTTGATGTACGTTCTACATCGTCTACATCTTGCAATCACGCCATCTTTAACAACAGGTACAGTCTCCTAAAAAATCAATTTAGTACTTTTAGTTTAAGAATAAAAAACCATACATTTTCTTCTTTCAAGCTTCTGTAAGGCGACAAAATTAAAGCTAAAGGTAAACGAGATTTTTTGAGTAAGGAATCTGTTGCAGGGACTGCGTTGATAGTAGAGCATTGATATGAAGAATCTGCATTTACAAATGGTGAATCTGTAACTGAAATCTAAATCGATCAAAGGGAATTAAGTTACAGACTAGATATTCTAGATTCTCCCTTCTCACTTACATTGGATGGTAAATTAATCTGAGGACCTGTATTTTCAATATCTGCAATTTGAGGACGGGCTCCTAATAAGTGAACTGCAGGCGAAACCTTGACAGATTTGTATTAAATATAATGTATAAAAATGATAGAGTACAGAACTTACTGTATGGGCTGCTGGTCCAATATTCATACTTCCAAATTGAGAAGTTATCTGACTAACTGAATCTTTACCGTACGCATTATACCCTATATTGGATATTTGGGGCTGAGGATATGGTTGTTGTTGCTGAAAGTTAGGAGGCTGTATTCCCATAGGGGAAACAAATTGAGATTGCTGGTTAGCTGCAGTAGGTGAAGCATACGATTGTTGAGAAGCATAAGCAGGCGAGGTAGGAGCTTCACCGGAATAAGCTTTTGTTATTTGTTCTGGGTACATTCTCTTCTTTTTATGAATTTCAGTATGTTGGGTAGTGGGTGACACAGAAGTCTCTCTTGGAACAGTAGATGCTGCAGCAATAGGGCTGCCTACGATAGCTGGTCGGACAGTTTGTGATATAACAGGAGACTGAGTTATAGGACGCATCAAGGGACGTTGTTGATGTTGAGGGGGTATAAAGCCAGGACGTGTATTGGCAGGAAATCCAGGATGAGGAGAAATGGGAATTGCGCCATTTGAAGATTGCATTCCAGGTCTAAGAAATGGAGGACGGTATGCAGGTGAGGCGCCTGGCGGAGGAGGTTTGTAACCTGCTGGATGTACTGACTGTTGGTTAGAAGTAGAAGATTGCTGTAAAGGTTGCGATGTAGGTGATTGTTGCATTTGTTGACGAAAAGAAAATTGTTCTTTTTTATGCTGAATACGTAAATCACGCTTAAGTTACACGTGACTCTATTCGGATATCAAAAGAACTATTCTTCAACGATGTAAAGATTACATAGTTCTTTATGTATATTTGGATAGCATAATATATAACAAAAGTAGTAAATTTATAATATAAAAGATGATATCCCTTATCACTTTGTCTGACTTATTGTAAAAATAAGTAATTATTATCTGTTTTCTTGTTTATTCTTGATTCATGCAAAATATTTTAACAAGTAAAAATTTAATTTTATCCTTCATGTTTTGAATTAGATGACAACGTTCCCTATTGTCTTAAAATCGATAAAATAAATGCTAAATATAATTTATAATTACAAATTTCCACTAGATCCAAACAAAGTTCATTGGCTTTTATAGATGCAAACTATAATGTTTACTAAAACTTATCAAAAATTTAGATATAAAAGGTATGAAGATATATTGGACTTTCAGGAAATTGTATTATAATGAATAAATAAAATAATTTGTTTCTTCTCTCGTGTCTTTTTTTTTTTTTTCTAAACTCTCTTCAGCCGATTACAGTCTTTCATTATTTGAGCTTTACTAATCTCATGATCTTCTCACTGTTCAGTAAAGGCCGATTATTGTATTCTAATTCAAAATGGACATTTTCAAAATACAAAAGCCCATATAGCTTCTTTAGTACCCTACAAATTGCATAAGATCGCCTAGTTAAAATTTCTGTAGGTACGCTTCTGTATGTAGCCTTTAACAAACGTATTAGAGTGCCTCATCAAGAAAAACACGATTTTTCTCGAAGTCTATCTCTTTATCTGATATATATTCAAGTACAACGACTCTTCATTTAAGCTTTACTTCCTCAGAGTTTTACTTTTTAGGAATTTTCCAATTTCTTAAAATTCAATGCATATTTCTGATGAGTGCAATTGTAAAATGTGGTTTTACTAGAGCCATGGAAGCATAACTGCTAACCATCGCAATAACAACTCGAGTTTGTTGTTGCTTTATATTAGAACTCAAACAATTTAGCTCCTATTTCTTTTTAGGAGGCACTGTGCCCGATTCTTCCTATGATTTTTGAACCGGTACACTGTGATTGGGATACTGCCTGCGTCAAAAGCCTCAGTTTTACTGAAATTTGTTTAATGAGCAAAGATAAAAATGCTTAATTTGGCCTTCGCTATAATTGTGGTATACATTTCTGTTTTTTTTTTTTTTTTTTTTTTTTTTTTTTTTTTTTTTTTTTTTTTTTTTTTTTTTTTTTTTTTTTTTTTTCTAAATTATTTTTGCTGGCATAGGTATTAGAACATATCCTGATTTTGTTTCCAATGTCAACTTCTTTGCCTTTCTTGTTAGATTTTCCTCTTCCTCATCATTTATAAAGTATGAAGATCTTTCAAAAAATGACTTAGTAACGTCCATATCAATCCTCATTGCTTGAGTGCCATATTTGCAGTTCGCCTTGACCATTGATATCAGACTCGCCATCGCTTCCTTCGCGATTTCTTCCACACCATACTGTTCGCTAAGTTATAAATGCATTAGATCTATATGGTTTTCGATCATCACTGAGGCCAAGTTATGCGTTAGATCAAAGGTTCTATTTACAAAAATTAGATTAAGTTCATCAAAATTAACACCAAGCGTCTCTTAAACATACCGGTAATATTCTGTAAAAATCTGATACTGAAGTTTCTTAGAAATTCATTAAATTAATCTAAAAACCATAATAAACTGGGCAATTTGAAAGCCTATTTCTAGGTTCAATTAATGACGATCACATTTAAGAAACGGTACGCGTCCATCATTCGCACCAGCGAGCTTTCCATATAAATAATATGTGTCATATTTTAAAAAAAAAAGATGAGAACAGCTGGGATTTAATTTTAAGACATCTTTCATTTTTACTCTTATTTTATTTTTTTTTGCTCTATAAGTGCTAATGTCAACTGAAAAACAAGAGAAGAAGGAGACTTTGAATCCTTTAGCTATAGCTAAATTGTTGGGACCTTCTAATCCAAATTTAGACCGTTTTATTAGATTCTTGAACTCTGTAAGAGGAACAGATAAAGTACTGATGGTAAGTAAACTGCCAACAACAAGGAAAAGACGATAGCAAATTTTTATATAGTTTGTCCAATATTGGTCAAAAGTTATCGTTTGGTATCTTCAACGCCGTTCTCCTGCTGTCAAAACTGCCGGTCAAACGATTTCACTTATTCAACGTATTCAGAACCTCGCTGCACCAGTAAGCGATTTTCGTATTCTACTGCGTTATTATGGATTATTGCCAATGATTCAATACATGAACTACATAGAATACAATCAACCTTCTAGCAAAATTTCATTGACTATCGAAAGGCTTCAAAACTGGGCTAATGTAATTTACTATCCACTCGAACACATCTATTGGTTAGGTGCACATCAAATTATCCCAATCAGTGAAGAAAAAACAAATAAGATTGGTATGTGGAGTTGCCGTTTCTGGGCTGTCTATGTCGTATTAGAATATGGTCGATTGGCAGAACAGTACAAAAACTTGAAGTATAGAGAGACAATCTTAATGGAACGTATTAAGGCTGGAGATATTGGGATTAATGAAGATCCAGAAGCTGAAATGGCTGCCATCAAAGCTGAAAGATCAAGTATGCTTGTAAATACATGTATTAATACTGGGTAAGCTTTTTCTTATAAAGAAAGGCGTGGATGTAAATGAAATTAACGAGAGCTACACTAGTTATCTGCCTTTAACTGTTCACTGGTCGCTTGAAAAATCAAGCTTTCCGGACGTACTAGTTGGTGTTTTTGGGGGCTTTGCTTCTATCTTCCAACTTTATGCCACTTGGCAATCTACAGCATAGGTAATAATAAAGTTAAATTGTGGCCTTTTGTTTTATAAATGTTGCATGCAATTGGGCTAAAAATACATTTAATATTGTTGCTTATGCGTTGATCGCTATCTTGATTAAATTCATTCCAGTAATTACGGCTTACTTACGCAAAATATTTAATTTTTTTATTAGCTCTATCTTTACAGTAATAAGTGTTTTTCATTGTCAATAATATTTTCAACTTAAAAGAGAAAGGTATTCGTGAGAATGAACGGCTCTTTAATTGCTTCAATTGCGTCATGCTTTGCCTTGCAAGTAGTGACTTGTTAAAAACTGGGCAGATTTTTTTCTCCAAAAAGGGACAAAAAATTATTTTTTTTCCACCCCTTTTTAACAAAGAGCCTGCCTGTCAAACAGCCTATACCCTTTCAAAAAGAATAGTTCACAAAAATAAAAAGGAGGAATGCGTCCTGCTCTTAGTTTTTCAACAAGAGCAAAATCTTCACATTGTCTTTGGCAACACCATTTCAGTGCTCATTATATTGAACAACTTTTTACTCATCATAAACGATTACCTCCATTTTTCCTAAAAGCTCGACCATCTTTATGTCTTTGGCTTTTTTCTCGATCCAACTCGACTCAAACTTCGAATCGGCAAAAAGAAAATGCAGCTATTTGCGATAGTCTGACAAAAGTCCACCCAAGAATGATGAATAAAGATTTGCAAATCGATGTATTGTTTGACTTTTTATCAACGCAAAGACTTACTCATAAAGAAATATTCAACTCTTTACGCACAGCTCTTTATAATACCACCCAGTATCACCCTAAAAAAGCTTGGCGTATTTACAAAAAGATGGTGGAATACAAAGTAGACAATTGCTTAAAGACAAATCATTATGGACATCTGTTATGTATCTTAAAGTACGATCCTTCAGTAACAAAAATGCTAAAAGTTATTGAAAACATGAGACGGCATAAAGAAGTCATGCCAACAAGCTATCATTTATCACAAGTCTTGTATGCAATGAGTAGACAAGGTTTAGGAAAAGAAGCTTGCGAATTTATGAAATCCATACCAAGTCCAAAGCCGAACCATTATCATTCACTTGCTATTGCCATGAAAAACAGTAACGATGTAGACATGGAAACACTGGAGAAGATGGTGACACTCATGCTGGAAGGCATGAATAAGAGAGGCACTGTACTGGATAAGGTGACGAGGTCAACAACAGTCTCTTTGCTGGCAAAACATAAGCAGTTTGATCTTACTATCAACTTTGTCGAGGCAGTAGATCGGACCTGGCAAACGTCATACACAAAAAACAAGCGACCATATAGTGTGTACGTCTATACTTCTCTCATTGATGGATGTGCACGACAAGGAGATAGCGAAGGCGCAAAAAAGCTGTATCATGAAATGAAAAAACATAAAATGAGACCGAATCAAGTAACCTATACCGCATTAATGGATGCTTACGGACGAGCTGGTGATTTTACTTCTGCAATTCGCTTAATGACAAGTCACCAAAATCAATACAAAAGGCTAAGCAACCCTATGCTTTCTTCATTAGTTGTCAATGCACTCCGGCACGATAATTTATTAGTAGCTGAAAACGCCATGAATTTTATGGCCAAGAAGAAGTTCAAGCTAAAAGAAACAGACGATGTACTGAGGGCAGCTATATTATGGCTTAAAACTAAACAAGATGTGGATTTTGCCCGAAAATATTTTGACCAATTGTACATGAAGAATAAGAGTTTTGTAAATAACGTGATGGTAAACCACTTAGTTAAGGGATATGGAAGAAAAGGAGATGAAGAGAACGTATTTGAAGCCTATCAAAAGCGACTAGGTTTGACAAGACCGTTAACAATGGAAGAAGAAATGAGGACAAAGCACCACTTGATTGATGCTCTATTTCATTGTCGTGATGTTCCTGCTGCTATCGGAGTATTTATATCTATGCGAAATCAGTCTATGCCAGATGAAATCACTATGGCAATGATTATCAAAGGACTTGTGTTGAACAATGAAGGTTATTTAGCATGGAAATTGTTCAAGACACTGCAATCGAACGGGACAGAACCTAACTTACATGCTTATACCAGCATTTTGAAATCTTTATCAGACAGAGGCTCTTATATGGAAAAAAGAGTCAGCATAGATATGAATAGATTGAACCCTGATTTACTAAAAGCAGCAGGTATTCAATCCAATCACCTTGATTTCCAGCATTCACCTGTACCGATAACTAATGAGGCGCTCAGCTTGTTTCGTCGTTTGACTGGTTTTCATCAACCTAATGTTTATATTTATACCACGCTGATTTCTTGCTTTGCAAAAAATAATGTTTACCAAGCAGCCAGTATATTTGAACACATGTGCTCAAATGGCGTCAAACCAACTACAGAAACATACACTGCCCTTTTTCAAGGCTGTGCCATATTTAGGGACAGTGATTTAGCTTTCAAACTATTGAACCACATGTATGAAAATCAAGTAATACCTAATGAAATTACGTGGAGATACCTGTTGAAATCTTTATTAAGAGCCCGTGTAGATACAAAAATAATAGACAAAATCGGTGATATCGCTAGAAGATCACTGAAAAATAAAGTAGTAAATCATTAATTCAATAAACACACAAATGTATACATTTGCTCTCTCTCTCTCTCTCTCTCTCTCTTCTTTTTGTTTCCTTTGGCCATCTGATGATTATGAAATAAGTAACACTTTTAGTTTGTTGCTTACCCTTTTCTAATACTTATTTGTATTGATAATAAAGAAAAGCAGCTTTATTTTTATTGAAGTGAACTTTTCGTATTTGAGTAATTTTAAACGCAGATCAGTTTATTATTCAAAGCTGCAAATCTTTATTTGTATTTGTATTTGCATTTGTATACATCATTTTCAGAAAGTAAAAACGTATTCATGTAACTTTATAATACAATATATACAAAAAAGCGACAAGTAAGCACAATATTTATTCCTAAATATAGTGTACATGAAAGCATCTATAACAAAACAAAATATTTTCAAATGTGTATGCTGCTGTTACCTGTTTATTCATTATCGCTTCTTATAGTGTTGCTTTATTTATACAAACACCCTCTTGTATAAATCAAACCTTCACCATTATAATCATTTTCTAGAAATAAAGGTTTTTATATCATATCTTTGACTTATAAAATCAAACACGGCTCCACTTAGATAAAATCGAGAATTTCATGAAAAGTGTTAAAGAGAGACGATTAATGAAATTGTATACATTTTATTGAATGGAAAGATGGTAGAATAAAGTATTATATATCAAAATGAAAAGAGGGTGTAATGGAAATTAATTTTTGTAAAACACAACATCTCCTTCACTTTCAACAAATCTACAGCTCTTCCAAACTTTCCAAAGAGCAATGGGAATAGGAGTGTTATCACAGTGGTAATGCTTACCAAGAGCTTTCTTGATATGAGCAGTAGCTTCTTCAGCATGGTAGTGAGGCATAGTAGAAAAGAAGTGATGAGCAACGTGAGTGTCGGAAATGTGATGGTGGAAATAATCGATAAGGGCACCGTAAGAACGATCAACGGTAAGAGCAGCACCACGCTGGAAGTTCCAGACATTCTCGCGGTAGTGAGGCAATTTGGGATCAGTGTGTTGCAAATAAGTAATCAAGACAAGCCAAAAGTTTACACACAAGTAAGGAATAACATAATATTTGATCATGTTTAAGGAACCGAAGATTTGGCCACAGTAACCCAAAAGACCTACCATGCCAACAACACCAACAGAGGAACTGACGACATCCCAATATTGGCCTTCTTCGTAAATGTCGCAGGATGGGTTGAAGTGAGAGGCCCAGCCAGGGTAATCTTGACCGGTGACATTGGTGAAAAGGTATAATGGCCAGCCAAACAAGAACATGAGAAACATACGATAAAGTACAATAATAGGAGTTTCGTCAAGAACGTCATGGGGACCATCAGCTTGAGGATCTTTGTCGCGAGGTGGCAATCCAACCTTTTCTCTTGTCTTGGGAAGGAAAACCTATGGAAGATGTTAGGATTGGTTTTAGTTTATTTGTGTAACATACTTGATCTTTTGACATGTGACCAGTAGCTTTGTGATGCCTAGAGTGAGAGAATCTCCAAGAGTGATAAGGAACTAATAAGAGTGTATGAAGGACGAAGCCAACACTATTATTGACGGCCTACACGAATTGATTTAGTAAATTGAGTAAAATTGAATTGATCAGTCTTACCTTGGATGGACTGAAGGCTTGATGCCCACATTCGTGACCAATAACCCAAACACCAGTACCAACAATACCTTGAGCAGTCCAATACAAGGACCACAAAAGCAAGCGAAGAGCAGCAGAATGAACTTGATCAATGTAAGTAGCTAAATAACCCAAGACGGCGATAATAGCAAAATCATGAATAACATAAGTGAATGATCTGAATGTATCTCGACGGAAACAGTGAGAAGGAATAGCATCACGGATTTCTTTGATGGTAAAATCAGGAATCTCCCAATTTCTTGCTACTGCTTCGTCGATAACGGGCTTATTTGCTGGTTCATTAGAACTGATATTTCTCTTGGTTGCCATTATCCCTAATTATGTCTTTCTTCTAGAAAGAGAAAAGTTATTAAAAGAGAAGGGAGAGAGGTGAGATTGAAAGAAAGGGAATGAAAAGTTTTTTATTCGCTCCCTGGTTTTATACGCTTTTTGTTTAGGTCATAATTAGGAGCAAATCTTTTTAGAACTTATTTTAAACTAAGTTGACAAGATCGAATGAAATCTTCAGCGGTAGTTTAATTATGATGCTGATTGTCTATCAAAGGTAGGTAGCCCCAAATGTTGGTTTAAAACCACAGCTGGGTAACTGAATAAAATTTTATGGTTCCTAGTGAAAGTAAAATGTTTATAAAACCTCGTATGATTCAAACCAAAGATCTAGTCTTTTTATACAATAAGATAAATTTAACACTTTTCTCTATTTGATCTTCTTTTTTTTTTGGTTATTTAAATTATATTTTAAATATCTTTAGAAAATATAAATAAATAATTGTTTTCATGTGCTTTTACTTGAATTATTCGCATGAAATTTAATTCTTTTCGTACTGTCCCTTGTTTCCTTTTTTTTCTTCTTTTAAGATGGCCCTTCCTCCGACCGGCGCTTCCGATACAGTTTTCATTTGTTGTTCCTATTTTTAAATGGTTGAATTCTACCAATTGTTTGATTTTATGTTTTGGTTGAATGCAACTACCAACTGAATCCATAAATGATTACGACTTGCTTTTTTTTTTTTTTTTTGCAATCGTACAAGTTTCTTTCTGCTATCCAACCTATACTAATCATTGCTTAAATTCTATCATTCCAGTAAGTCATATATTTGTTATTCTTTGGTGGTACAGTAAAACCGGTTTTCGAGTATAAAATGTATTCTTTTTTTTAATAATACAAGTTAAAATTGTAGTAAAAAAGAAATACAAAAGGGAAAAGCATGATTGATTAATAATATGACCATGATAAGTCTTTAAAATAAAAAGTGCTTTAACTGTAATAGCTTTTTTATCTTTAACTATCACAAAAATTAATTAGCAGGATACATCTTTCTTTCTAATGAAACTCTTATTTTTAATGAAAGCAACAGCAGGTTTGTATTGAAGTAGGATAGCTTAGAATCAAAGCAACAGTGAGCCTAGCATACAGAAACGATTGTAAAAGGTCTGAATTTTAAAATTTTCTTTAAAAAGTGTTTGGATCCTTTGTAAATTATGTTTACTATTTCGAGAATAGCCCAATACTCATGACAAGTATCATTAGAAGTAACTTGTTCAAAAATAAATGCAAGCTATTTGCTCGCTCTATATCTACAGCCAATAGACCAAACTATGCTTTTGCGTTTGATATTGATGGTGTAATCATTAAAGTAAATTGTTAACATTCTGCGTGTTTTTTCAAGTAATAACGTCTTTATTATTATTACCATTGCAGGGGAAACGTCTTATTCCAGAAGCTACAAGGTAAAATGAAACAGAAATATAATTACGAAATAAACTCTATTATTAAATTATTTTTACAGAGCATTGAAATTACTTAATGGTGACAATGGAGCTAATAGGTAAAAACAGTAATGAATTATGAAACCCATATAAAATCCCTTTTACCAAAAATAATTCAACCAGAAAAGTGCCATTTGTTTTATTAACCAATGGTGGAGGTGTCACTGAAGAAGAAAAAGCAGAGCAAATCAGTGAGATAGTTGGTGTCAGGGTATTGTTTTTCTTATTTACTAGACAACAAAATACATTGATTTTCAGTAGATTGACCCAAAAGCCGTTATTTTATCTCACTCGCCTATGCAAAACCTCGTGAGTAAATATCAAGACAAACGAGTGCTTATTGTTGGCGGAGCTGGACGAAAATGCTTTGAAGTTGCCAAAAAGTAAAGAAGAGAAATACAAATTGAAGCAGAATTTATAAAGGAAATCTCTTTTTTTATCAGGTATGGATTCCAAGATGTAGTTACTCCAAACGATGTTATGCACTGGAATCATTCTGCATGGCCCCATTCTGAGCCAATCACAGATTTGTCTCTTCTTACGAGTGTAAAAAGCATGTTTACTATCTGTTCTGCCTTTTAATCCCCTTTTATTGTTTATAGCCTCACCCCCTTGAATTTTCGGAATTACCTATTCATGCAGTAATGATGTTCTATGATTCTCTTGATTGTAAAGTGCACTCGTTGATTAATCCTTTTTGCTCAAACTAAACAAAAAAATATAGGGGGTAGAGATATACAAGTCATGTTGGACGCACTATGCTCAAAAAAGGGGGTACTTGGTACAAGAAAAGAAGATTATTCTGTGCAAGATGTTCCTCTTTACTGGTCCAATGTAGGGTTTTTTTTTTTTTCTTTAAAGATAGAATGTAGCATTAATACATTGTTATATAGAATGATCTTGTAGGTTAGCAACAGAGTAAATAGAAATAATGTGGTAAATTGATTCCTTTTAAAAATTGTAGATTTGGAGCACTGATTTCCCTGCACCTCGATTGGACAAGGTGCCTTAAAAATGCGCTTGAAGGACTCTACAAGACATTAACAGGCCATGAATTGCAATCAACCTCATTTGGAAAGCCTCACGCAGCAACCTACCAATTCGCTGAACAAGTCATTGACTTCATTGCTGGCACCAAACAAAAAAGAAATATATATGCTGTAGGTGATAATCCTGCAGCAGATATTAAAGGTGCCAATGCATATGGTTGGACAAGTGTTCTTGTCAGAACAGGTGTATTCACCGGGAAAGGAAACTCTAGTCAATATCCAGCACACATTGTATGTGAAAATGTAGAAGAAGCAGTAGAAAAAATAATTGCTAAAGAAGAAGGAAAACTTTAATAAAGTTAGATTGAAAATAGATCTTTGTGAACGCGTAATTCAACTTGTTGGGCAATTTTCTTCCCAAGTTTACCTTTTAAAATTCTAATTATATTTAAAGACCTCGATTTGAGAAATTAAACATGTTCTTATTAACCAAGCAAAGGCTTTGCTGTATGAAAAGAGCAAGTTCAAAGATGTCGCAGCAACAGATATAGCTCTGTCATAGCAATTCAAAATAGTTGGGACTCTAACATCTTAGGAATTAAATCCAATGGATTATGAATAATTCCGTATTTTAGTCCCTAAAAACAAAAAAAGAAATACAGCGAAGGTTACTTTCCGAAAAAACATGGAGAATGTCATGACCTAGTTTGATATATTGTTCTCCATGAAATACAGTTGGCTAAAAATGCATAAGTACGTTAGTTCATCTTTTTTTTAGAGTTATCATTAAGGTAAAAGTTATTGCTATAGATACAATTTCTTAAAAAAAAAAGTTATATAGTGGCTCGCTTATAATAACTTTATATTGAACACCAATTTCACCAGATAGCCTGGGTTATATAAAAAGTATATCTATTTGATTCTGTCCACCTGTATAATAGCAGAAGTCTATTAAATGGTCTGATTTGCTGGTGCATAACGAGCCAGAAATGATATCAGAAGTGCAAAAGTTAATGGCTAAACAGGCTCAAATGATGGGTGTCAAGATAAGCATAGCTTACAGCTATTCTGGAAAAAATATAAGTTTTAGTATAGACTTTGAATGCCATTCATCACTATAATGCTTGTTATTGAAGATTATGAATACAAATTCTTTAATAAACTGAAACTTAAAGAATTAATAGGATTTTCATCTAATAAATTGTTGGCTTAATCAATGATCGCGTATCAGTGCTGCAAAGGAAAGAAGTATCAATAGTAAAAAATGATGCATAAACTATTAAAGTCAATATTTACTCGAAATCAATAGTATTGTATTGGTATCCAGAATAGAATGATTTCATAGAAAATGAAATTTAGACCTTGTTAGCGCTTCAAACTGCCCATTGTTGTCATTAATAACTCCATTTTTAAATGGATACATTATTTTCAGAAATGGTGTCCTCTCTTTTCGCGAAACTTTTGAAAAAATTAGCCATTTTCCTGAGATAATCTTAGCCAAAAAAAAAAAAAAAAAAAAAAAAAAAAAAAAATCCTTTTAGCCAAATTCAGCATACAAATTAACTAAATTATGCTATTTAAATGTGATTCTTTCTTTATTAAATATGGTTTCTATTTAAGCAATCTTCAAACCTTGTCAAAAGAATACTATTGCATGCATCACGTATCCTTGAGGGTAATGTTTCTTCTTGCAAGAGTTCTTCTCTTTTCATTTTGCTCTTACAAACAGACCAAAACTGTTCCAATAGGATTTAGCTCAGGGGAATATGGAGGAAGATATACACAACCATATTCCCGTCTGTTAATCTTTTTTTTCAATGTCAGCGTTCTTATGAATAGGCGCGTTATCCATTACTATGTAGCAATCTTTGAACTCCTGGTGCTTGTCTAAAACATCCATTGTGTCGTATATGAAATTGAAATAGTGGCCTGTGACAGTACCGCTTCTACTTTGGGTGTTGATTACAGCTTTACCGCCTCCTGCCTTTCTCTTCTTGTTTGGATTAACGGCTCTTGGCTTTCTCACTTTCACATTGATGGCTCCATATGGAGAAGTTGCCTCAAATATGGTCGTAGACTTTGCTCTTGACTTGGTTATAACTACTTCGGCACGACTACCTATCTTAGACCAAGCTACAGCTCTTTTCATATTGATATGAAAAGTAGCTTCGTCAATAAATATACAGTTACTGAGATAGTCAATATCAGTCTCCATTCATCTTTTAATCCATTCGTATCTTCTTTTGATGTTCTCAGATGAGTTTCTTTCCACTGAATGGAAGTATGCCTTCAAGCTGATTCTACATTTTTCTTTCATGAAATTGTATACAGCAGTTTTAGAAATGCTGAAGTCCATAAATTGAGCTGATAAACCGTCCATTATTTCATCTACTGTCAACGATGGCTACTTATCAATGTAATCAACTAAAAATACCCTATGTTCCTCGCCTAAAGATGGTGGTCTTCCAACAAGGTCCTTAGCAGTTTTCCGCTGAATAATATCTAGTGGATCTTTTTGGTCTCTATCATACCAGCCCTGGGCAGTCTGCGTAGGTATGTCTATTTTCCTTGTGGCTTCGGCTACTTTCAGACCCTTTTCATAAACTAGCTCAAAAAATATTTTTTATCCTCGTCCGAGTACTTTCTGTAAGCACGTCTTCCTTTCCCTGTTGAATGAACCTCGACTAGTAATTCACCAGTGCGCTCAACTTTTTCTTCCTTTTTTATAACCTACTTCTCAGAAGACTTTAAGTCAATGTATTGATCATAATTCGTAACGCTGTCTAGTGGATAAGTTTCATCGTCAACCCCCATTTGAGTAATTACTGCTTCTTCTCCATTCTCTCCCACAAAATTTCCAAGACCGTCTTCGTATACAAAAGTACTCATAACTAGGGACTAATCAAAGTAAAAAGAAACAGTGAAGTATACTACAAAATGGCTAATTTATATGTTGAATTTTTCTAAAAGGATTTTTATTTTTTGGCTATTACCTCAGGAAAATGGCTAATTTTTTCAAAAGTTTGGCAAATAATTTCTGAAGAGTGTATAAAAGAACAAGAAAGGAAATGTTTCTGAGCCAACGTTTTATTGGATGACATGATCTGTGACTTTGAAGTGGAAACCTACTGTCAGACATCCATGGCTTTTTTTCCTTGTTTTTCTTTTTAACCAATCTTCTCTCTCTCCCTTTTTTTCAGTTGAGGAATGCAAAGCAATACAGGGAGAGCCACATATCAGGCCAATCTTAGACAGGCCTTAATGGCAGGTGCAGTAGCTGGTATGGCTGTTGATACAGCATTATATCCTCTAGGTATTATGACATTCAACTTATCTATTCTTATATCTAAGACACCTTTTGAATAGATACAATAAAAACCCGTTTTCAATCAAAAGCAGGCTTTAGAGCTTCCGGAGGCTTTCGAGGTATTTATTCTGGACTTTTATCTGCAGTTGTAGGAAGTGCACCGAATGGTAAGAAGAAGAAGAAGAAGAAAAAAAAAAGATTTGGATAGCATTAATCTTATGTGTGTACACATATAGCATCTTTGTTTTTTGTCACATATGAGGCATCGAAAAGATTACTAGGTGCTTCTACAGAAAGTAATACGCCTTTTACCTATATGGTTGCAGCTACATTTGGAGAAATAGTAAGTTTTAGTCAACGAAGAGAAAGAATAAAGTACTGATGCATGATCCTATATGTATTGATCTTACTATTAGTCCGCATGTACCGTACGTGTACCAACAGAAGTCATTAAACAACGTATGCAGATCAAACAATTCAAATCAACCTCAAATGCAGTCACCAATGTACTGCGTACTGAAGGCCTGTTAGGCTTCTATAGAGGATTTCTACCTACTGTCGCCCGAGAAATACCCTTTACATGTATACAATTCCCGCTGTATGAGTATTTAAAGACTACATATGGTAGTTATAAACAACAAAGAGTTGAGCCTTATGAAGCTGCATTGATGGGATCTTTAGCAGGAGGTGTAGCAGCAGCTATTACAACCCCTTTGGACGTTTGTAAAACCCGCATCATGCTTTCAAAAACAGCAGGGGAAGCAAGTTTAATAGAAACTATGAGAAAGATCATAACAGAAGAAGGCGCAAAAAAGCTATGGGCAGGCGTTGGACCGCGAGTGATGTGGATATCTATTGGTGGAAGTGTATTTTTAGGTGTCTATGAAAAAGCAGTGAAAACATATACACAGTTACATTTATTTGCATGATAAAAAAAAACACATACGCATATAGAAGAATACTTTTTTGTACATAATAAAAATAAAAAGAGAGAGAGAGATCATTAATGTATGATAGCAATGCTTTTTATTCTATTTGTCCAATGTTTCAAATATGAGGTATATATGGTAATAAACTACTAAAGAAAATTAAAATTGAAAGCATATGATGCATTGAGAAGAAGAGAGCAAACTATACTTAAAAGAAAGTTCAATAAACAAGGTTTGTATAATTATATATATTCAATGAAGGTAGGCATCATTCGTTCGTTTGAGGAATAGGAGGCGATCTCTTTGAATCAGTGAGTCGTTTGGCCTTTACATACTAATTGTAAAAATAAGGGTGACTCGCCCATATATTTGTTATATTATTGATAACGCTCAAGAATAAATTTCATGTTTACGCACAAAGCGTTGTGATTTAGATGTCCAATGTGGGAAAGCATTTATAATTCATTTTCCTTTTCTTGTTATGAACTTCACGTAAAACCACTTCTTTTACTTGTAATGTATTTTGCTTCAATATCCAAACAGAGTCTATGAGAGGAAGAATGCGCTTGCCGAAAAAAAAAAAAAAAAAAAAAAAAAAAAAAAAAGGCCGATAGTATCGATGCTGATAAATCGATTTATATAGGTACAGGAACCATAAATAATGAACGTTGTTTGGATTTTTAAGAAAGCATAGATTAAGTATTCCTTCGAAATAATCCTTTATACGTGAATCCTTTTCTAATCCAACTCTCAATTATATTGTTACTTCTCAGAATAACTATATTTTTGCTTATTCATGCCCCCTGATCAAGTTGGATTATGCAAAACTTACCTTCCTTGTCCTAAGTATAAATATACCTCTTACACTGCTAGAAATCGTAATTTCTCTAGCTGTGTCACTGAGAAAGAGACAATAATTGGTTTGTGTAGCAATGATTTGGAATCACAAGAAGTTTATAGTAATATTGTTTCTAGATTATCAAATAAGCTTTCTTATTTTTGAAAAATACAAGAATAATACTGGGATATTGAATGAAAGAAGACAAAAATAAGATATATATAATAACGTTATTTCACCCTGCTCAGTCCTTAATAGATAAAATCAAATAAACATTCTCTAAGGACTCAATCATGCCATTACCAGCGAGACTAATAATTTCTCCTGATGTAGCTGATTATCACTGTAACCTTAACAATAAACCTTTTGAATTCAAAACATGAATGCAAACAGTTAAAGACCAAAAACAAAGTACTTCATTCAACAGTAAGCCAAATAATAATGATGATACTACTCTGGGAAGTCAAACAGTTTTTCTCCAAGCTATTGATCAACATTCTATTTTTATGGATGGTTTAGTTGCAGAGAATATGTTACTCTTGTTAAGGATAAAGTAAAAAGTTATGAACCCTTTACCCTCAAATCCCATCTTGGGAACAAGGTTAGTATTTGTATATTGTTTGGAGCAACTTAACAATCTGATGATCAAAAGCTTCTACTTGTAAAACTCATTTGGTCAGATAAATCTATAAACCCCATTTTTATACTAAATCTCTATGCTCCAGCAAGTAACACAGCCGACGCAAATGTTTTCGAGCGTACTTCATAATCTAAACTCTATGGATAGTTCAGGTACTATTATTCAAAATTCCTTCATAGCAGGGAACTTTAATTTTCTCATTTGGTAACAATACTTGTCACAGCACACAACAATTGAAAAGCCCTACATCACTTTCTACAGTTTATAATTTCTCAAAGATAGTATAAAATTTTTTAAAAAGAAAACATTAGCCTCCAATCAACTTCCAGAAGAACAGATTCATCCACTTGTATAGACTATATGGTTGCAAACAAAAGTATTCACAATAATTTCAGTAATGGGAATGTTTAATACATGAATAAAGAATGGAAATACTACGCTCTTTTATCTACAAGCTTCTCCGTAGGAATCTCTTCAGCTGGAAAAGGTCTTTGGAGAGCAAATCCAAATTTAGCTAAAAACCTAGCATACATACACATACTCAATCAACAATCAGAACAACATGTTAATAATAAGTTATCCAAAAATAACACCATTCTTCGTGAGCAATATGATCTTCTCAAGGAAATGGTTAAAAACAGTTACTCAAACATTTCGCAGAAATAGATGTAAATAGAGGAATGAACAGATCAAGTAGCTCCAAAGCTAGCGAAATGATGTTTTTCGATGATATTTCAACAACATAACCCATTTGAATATCTTACTTCCTAAAGTTGAGGATAAATTTGCAAAGTTACAAACCGAAATAGACATCCTCAGAGCAGGTAAATGATGGATAGAAAGTAATAAAAACCCATCAGGGTATCTCAAACGAGCAGCTGAATCAAGAACTATCAAGCGACATATCTCCAAGATTTTTCTTCCAGAAAATGGCTTGGAATGCTGAGATATTACTACGAAACTCGATGCAGCTTCCAATTTTTATTCTACACTCTACTTCACAGAACCTATCGATCGTCATGATCTCGAGTTCATGTTAAACATGATAGACAAGTAGGTATCATCAAACGATGCTAAACATATAATAAACAACAGTTTGTTCGATGACATTCTAGATGGATCGAAAAGAACTCCTCACAAAAGTAGCCCAGGCATGGGTGATTTCATGAAATGTTAGCTTGATTATGGGTGATTCTAATTGCAAGTCTCTAGTGTTAGATATTTTCAATGTAACTATCACCAAAAAGCTTTTTCCAAAGTCATGTCAACAAACTTGCTTGGCCTCTTACCAAAGACTGGCGATTTTACAAATCTAAGAAACTGGCGCCCAAATTCACTTATAAATACAACTTACAAAGCCTTTACAAAGATTACGAATGGAAGGACAATGGGATACCTCAACCAAAGTAATCAATCGTTTCCAACCATATCCTATGCACAATAGGTTCATAGATAATCATAACTTTGCCTGCCAATTGATTATGGAAGATATCTCTAAATAAAAGTCAATGTCAGAAAACTTGGGGGTCATATTAAATCAAGCAAAAGCTTAAAATCGCATTCATCTAGAACGCTTGTATAAAGTACTAAAGTAGTTTGGTTTTCCAGATAAATTCATCGAGTATATTCATAATCTTTTCTTTAGCAACTTAATTTCAGTCAATGTGAATAAATCCTTATCTGGCAGTTTACACCAACTGCGTGGACTATGTCAAGAAAACTCAATTTTACCTATATTTTTCAATCTTGCAGTAGAGCTATTCTTACCATCTATTCTTAACAATAAGGTAATTGGCGGTTACTGTCTTAAAGCTAGAAGACACAGCTCTGATCTACAATTAACAGCACCAAGATCAGTCAAATTACTAGAATATACGGGCCATATGCTAATCTTTATCAATTCTAAGGAAGAGTTTATAGAGTTACAGGAACGTCTAAAAATATACAGTGATAAACCTAACTCTCAAGTAAACTACTCCAAGTCAGTATCATATCTCTTAGCCTGTATATCCCCGTTTAACAATCGAGAGCTCAAAAAACTGATAGTCCATAATGGTCTCAGGTGTTTTGATCCTCAGTTATTAGGTTACATCAATTACCTTGGATACCCAATATGATTCAGCACCGATCAACGAACTACATTCTATAAAAAAATCATCAATAAGCCTGAAAGCTCACTTAACATTCATTCACAGCATCAATTCTCTGGTTATGGCAGGATGCGCATTGCTAATACACCCAAACTCTCCACGTTGTGGCATTTTCTGTGTGTTACTAGTCCTTTAAAAAGCTTTTATCGAAAGGCGTCTTTAGTGTGTATTAATTCGTGACCTATAACCTATTTCCCAGAATTTCCAGAAAAACTTTAAAACAACCAAAAAACAAAGGTGGTGTTTCATTACTGAACGTAGAAACCCGGCAAAAAGTTTTCCAGCTCAATATATCTAATTATTATTGTTAAACAATCATCAACGGATACCGGATTTCTTGTACAAGATGCCGGTATTTATTTTTTAACCTTAATTTGACGTCCTCTCACGTATCGTCTCTATGACATTTAAGCATTCCAGATCTTGCGGTAAGACAAAAAGGCCGCCATCCACTGATCCCCATATTTAGTGCTTCAGACTCCTACCTTGGTTCATCTGCCGAAAGCGATTAGACAATATCACTACAAACTAATCTACTCGTTCCCTCCAAAGATATACGCGAAGAAGACCTGCAAAAAAATTCAAGTTTAACAAGTTCCTTCAAGTACGAAAAGCGTATTATTTCTTTGAGTGATATTTCTTTTCCAATGGCGTCCAATTCAAAAACAGGCAACGTTGTGGTTCACCAAATATTCTGCAAAAAGTCAAAATGCGTTTTTTTAAATGGAAATATTACCTTCAAGCCATTCTTTATATCTTTACAGTCATCTAAATCCATTGGTCTTGATTTTGACAATGAAGACCGTCCTACTGAATCAAGCATCAACTTTGATCCATTCATTGAACAAACGAACCATGATGATATTAATATAACAGCAACGAAAAAATCGTCAATCAAAGACAATGTTCAATTTTAACACAAATTAATAAATAACGAGTATAAATAACAACATATAGAAAGCTTTTATTAGTAGTCCTAAGCACACCATTCCTAGAAATGCTTGGTACAGACTTCTTCATAGAAAAATTATCCACCCGATTCAACTTGCACGAATCATCCCAGCAAACGTAGAAGACGAATATTGTCCACTATGCAAATTATCAGAAACAGAGCAGCACATGTTCTTTACTTGTATTCAAAAGCAAGGCTCGCGGAAAGCAGCTTTCAAGAGATACTTGTCGAATCCTAAAGATTTTAACTGCAGCGCAATAATCTAGGGTTTACCTACAATTAAACTTTACAAGTATTACATCTTAAATTATCACGACAAGTTTACAACATACGACTTTTTTTTGGCTACAAGCATCCGATTTATATGGATAGCGCACTGGTAACAATTCTTTGAACAGATTCCTGTTTTGGACGAGTTTGTTGTCAATCAAATGCAGAAAGAAATATCAAAACTACCTGCTTCAATTCATTACATTAACGTGTTTCTATACTTATGACATGCCTCTGTTTAATACAATTGCATGATTTGAATCCTTATACTCTTTGATGAGTTTTAATAAACTTTAAAATATTCATCCATAAAAAAATTGGTGCCTATTTAGTACTCAGGCATCTGGAAACACAATGTTTTCTTGTCTGTAGGAGTCTTTTATATTTAATTTCCAGTCATTTATATTTGTGTATGGGAACTTCTCCATCCTATCAAGCTCAGTCGCTTAACTGACATAACAAAGAATGAATAATTTCCGAGTAAAACGAAGCGTTTAATTTCCAATGAAAGAACAGGAATGCTATAAAAAAAAGAAAGCATTTGACGTGAATGCAAATTCTGAAAAATTGGTTTTGTCAAACGTGAATCGCACCTTTGGAATAGTTGATCCAGACACATGTACAAGTAAAAAACGTGTTCTGTATTTTTTCATAAGTGTTACAATTCTTGTATATTACACATTACTCCTGCTATTTGTTCATCAATTCATGAAGCGGAGATACGAACGAGGTAATAGTAGACCCTGATTTTTTTGCAATATTGGTTGAGAGAGAATCGTTTGCGACAATTGTAGCTTATTTCTAATTGTTTATAAAGTTTATACTTTGAAGATAGTCTTTTTATGATGAAATATATTTGCCAAAAAGCAATTGGAAGGAATTGTGCCTTGTTTAAACGCTTATCAAGAAGGGACTATTGTATAAACTTCCTCGCTTTATTTTCTTTTCAGAAGCCGCCAATGCTAGTTCGTGTAACTTTATTTTTATGTTGTACGGACATTATTATGTGATGAATTAGTTGTAAATTAGATTTAATTATATATGAGTATTCTGTTTAAACCGGGTGCTTTCTATAGCTGAGGATATGTTTCAATTGTTAAATTATAAATTTGTTGATCCGTTTAGTGTAACGTTTGTTTTTAGTATATAAAGAAGAGCATGTTTCAGATGATTTGATTTTCATTCAATTCATATCATGTCTTTCCGCACATTTACTTTATTCTTGGCTGTTGCTGCTGTTGTCTTGTGTACCTTTGTACAAACTACTGAAGCCCTCTCTGCTTCTGCCCGTAAGAATATTTTGAAAGCACACAACAAGGTCCGTGCCAAACATCATGCTCCTGCTTTAAAATGGAACAATGCCTTGGCTTCCTATGCCCAAAAATGGTCTAACAGATGTGAATTTGAACATAGCCAGGGTCAATATGGTGAAAACTTGGCTTTGGGTTATCCCAACTGGGGAAGCGTTGTTAATGGATGGTATAGTGAAGTAAAGGATTATGATTACAGCAACCCCGGTTTCTCTATGGACACTGGTCACTTTACCCAAATTGTTTGGAAAGAAACAACCCAAGTTGGTTGTGGTGTCAAGGTTTGCAATAATCTTGGTCAAGGTGCTAAGTTGTATACCTGCTCCTACAAAGTTCCTGGAAACATGGTTGGAGATAACAACGCTTACTTCATTAAGAACGTTCTTAAGCCTTAATATATACCATCCTCTTCTCTGAATCGAATAAATCAATAAACTTATAAATTGAATTTTAAACATCTTAATTACGCGTTGGTTTTATATTATCAATTACACTTTTGTATTAAGGAACAAGTTAGGAGAAGGGAGCATATCCTAATAAGAGATAGTTAAAGATGGTACCTATCTTACAGTGATATGAAAGCTACAACGAGATCGTTAGGCAGCAAACTCGAAACCAAAAGTAGCATTTTTACAAACAAACCTGTTGAATGATTGTCCAAAATATTCTGCTTTACAAAATAAGTCCGGTCCGAACTTTGCAGGTGTCAAAAAAAAAAAAAAAAAAAAAAGATTTTCATATTTTTTTTTCCTTCAAAATGACAGAACAAAAAAGTAGTGAAGGGATCTATACTTACTGTATTGAATATGCTAAAACACAGCAATCAAAATGTGATTCTTGTAAAAAGATAATTCCCAATAAATCTCTTCGTGCTGCAGAGATTTATAGAAAGAGTCCCAAAGAAAAAAAGAATCTTGCAAGACATACTTGGTATCATTTCAAGTGTTGGAAAGGTAAGAAACAAAAGATAAAAATGGCCCATATAGTTGTAGCTTATGACTTTTTTTTATAGTGCCTACTTTGTTAACACGAATCCCTATTGAACAATTTAGAGGCTATCCCACTTTACAAGACAAAGATAAAGCTCGTGTACAAAAAGTGATTAAACACGGCGTAGGTGCATGTTGGTCAGATATCACAAAAAAAGAAAAAGAAGCTAAAGAAGAAGAGGAAGGGGAAGTGAAACCAAAGAAGAAGGAAATTGATGACGATGTGGATATGACAGAAAGTTTGACAGGCGTACAAGAAAAGAAAGTAAACAAGACAAAAGACAATAAGAAAAAGGACAAAAATCTGAAAGCAAAGACAGATGAAAAGAATAAAGTGAATAAAAAGAATAAAAAACCTGCTGCAAAGGAAGTAGCACATAAATCAAAGGAGATTTTACTTCCTAAACAAGATCAACTAGAATTAGAAAGTATTGCAAAAGAATTCAAAGCATTAAAGAAATCAACAAAATAGAAATTTACGTTTATCAATAAACTCTTGATCACATACTATCGCCCTTGCTTTATACTATTCGGAATCAATTCATCGATTTTTTTCTTCTTTGTGAGCTTGCTCTTGATAAATATAAAAATGTGTTGCTTGTCACAAAGATGTCTAAATCAGAAATACAATACAATTAAACTTAGTAGCAAGAAAACCCGATTTTATTTTTACTAAGCTTTATCTCTTTTTCAAGCCCCTGGTACAGGAGATAAAATAATAACGCTTGGGTTAACATTGCTTTGAATTAAAAGAAAAAAGAAAAGAGAGAAAGAGAGAGAGTGTGTGTGTGCGCGTGTTTGCAATGCTTTTAAACTTTACCAAACTCTTCAGCTAAAGATTTCCCTCGATCTCTGGCAGCAAACACAGCATCTGATACAATTTTTCGAAAATGATTTGATTCGAACGATTTAATAGCTGCTTCCGTTGTACCATTTGGAGAAGTAACTTTACGACGTAATGTACTTAGGTCATCTTGAGATACTTGAGCCATTCGAGCAGCCCCTATACACGTTTGTAATACAAGAGATTTTGCAATTTCAGGTGATAAACCAGCTTCAACAGCAGCATTCTCTACAATACAAATTAAGCAACCTTTCTTATATAGAATGTTTTAATCACTTACGCATTGCTTCCATCATCAGAAAGAAATAAGCAGGTCCACTGCCGCTGATAGCAGTAACTGTATTCATAAGCGATTCATCATTAATCCAAGAAACTTGCTTTGAAATTGATTTCATGATGTTTTCGGTCAAATCTCTTTGTTGGCTATTAACATATTGTGTAGCGTAAAGACCTACTGCGCCTTCACCTATCAAGGCTGGAGTGTTAGGCATACATCTTACAATGGCATGCTTTGTCTTTAAGCATCTGTCAATATCTCTTGTGGTGATACCAGCGATCAATGATATAATTAACGCTGAAGGACCATCAGTAAAAGTTGTAGAGGCGATGACTGAACGTAAAACTTGAGGTTTAACCGCCAAAATGATTACATCTGCACCTTGAACAGCCTTGGTATTATCATTGAAACCAGTGATCTGCGGATACTTTGATTTCAAGTAGTCACGTCTTTTATCTACTGGTTCAGAATAGCGTAAATAAGAAGGAGGGTAGCCAGAGGATTGTAAACCAGATAAGATAGCCTCAGTCATATTTCCCGCACCAATAAATGAAATTACTGGTTTTGGGGTTACTTTGGTTGAAATATGAGATGAAATGGTTTGTAGTCTTGTCAATACAGTCATTATTTAATATTTAAAAAAGAAAAAGAAAAAGGAAGCAAGCCTTTTTTATACGCATTTCTCCAAGTCACATTCATGACTCATCTTCACGACATACTTGCTTATTTTATTAAATAAAAAACTATAGTCTTAATTTAATTGATATACCTGTATTTCTTTTATAATGGAATGCCTAATAGTAAATTTTGTCAACTGTCTCTTCATACTAAGAACTATAATAACACGAGGTGACACTCAATCAATGTAAAGTGACGGCGTGAGATAAATTGCATAAAAAATGTAAGTGTGTTTTTTCTTTTTCTTTTTATTCAACCAGAATGGAACCAATATCACACAATAAACGTCGAGCGAGTGAATCAGAAGCAAGTGAAGCTTTGGCTTTAATTAGTGGACAGCAGATTACACGAATTCCGCCTCCTTTACCATATTTGCCTAGCGATTACCAACCTTCGCCTGATAGTCCAAGAAGAACTGTTGTGTTATCAAAAAGACAACGATCTCTTTCAACAGGCCATTATCTGACTATTGAGCATGAGCCTAGCTCTAGCAATAGTTTTGAACTTGTTCCTTATCGAGAATGGACAGTGATTTCGTAAGAATTGTAAAATGCAATTTTAATAACAAAAAAAGTACTTTGTAAGCTTACACACATATACAGGCAGAATAGCACTAAAGGTCAAGTTGTATTGTATAATCAAGACAGTCAATCAGTTACAGTACAAAGGTTTTCACCTGAAAACACTTTCGTTAGTGAAGCAACAGCGAGTTCTGCAACATTATCAGTAAACCTTTTTCTTTTTTTTTCTTTTTTTTTGTACACGCCATTAACTATGTATAAATAATAGCCTGAAGTAGAAAAGTGTCCTTATTGTCATCGTCCTCTTGAGAAAAGAGTAAGTAAACATGACGGATCCTTTGTTAATGATATATTAAATCATTATGCAAAAGGGTAATGTCCCAGAATACATGGATCAAAATTATTTTCGACTGTTAGCTTCTTCTACTACTACCACTGCAAATAAGTAAGAAAATAGACACCACTTTATATTAGTTTAATCATTAAAGCATTGTTTAACCATAGTTCTCCTATCCAATCACGCTCAAGTACATTCAGTCCTGATCCACATCGATTAGATCCATCATCTATTAATCTCAATGAAAATGCGTTCAATCAAGGCTACTATTCAAAATTCTTTGTTGAATTGAAGAAACTTGGTAAAGGATTTAGAGGAAGTGTGTTTTTATGTGAGGTAAATAAAAATATTTTTTTTTACCATTGTAGTTTGCTTATTATAGATACAGCACATGCTGGATGGTGTCAAGTTGGGCAAATATGCTGTTAAAAAGGTAGCTATCGGCAATAATCATACTTGGTTAGTGAGGATGCTTAGAGAGGTCCATTTACTGGAAAGATTAAGACATCCCAATATTGTGACCTATAAGCACTCTTGGCTCGAGTTTTGTCAATTGAGTCCATTTGGTCCTGAGGTACCTTGCTTATTCATCTTGATGGAGTGTGCCAATGGTGGTAACCTAGAGGAATATTTTGAGCCGTTAGTGACCCCTGTTCCTCCTCCATCTACTACAAAGACGCGCAAAGAATCCAAAAGGGAACGCATCAAAAGACAGCTCAGGGAGCAGGATGTTTTTGAACAAGAAGAGACCACGCTTGCAGGGAAAAGATTACTGACAATGACAGAGATCGGATCCCTCTTTTTAGATATTGTGCAAGGCCTTGCTCATTTACACCAACATAATATAGTACACAGAGATTTGAAACCTCCTAATTTGTTATTACAGTACGATAACAGAAACAGAAATGGATATCATGGCATGTGTGTAGATTTAAAATGAGAGGGAAATTGCTACTTATGCATTATTTAATACTTTCTTGTAGTCCTCGCGTATTGATTTCTGACTTTGGTGAATGTGAAGACTTGGATGGTGAAGACGAAATACCAAGAAATAATCGGACTGGGGCAACAGGCACATTGGAGTTTATGGCACCTGAACATGTACAATTGGATGCAAGAGGCAGAAATACAGTAGACTATTCTCCAAAGGCAGATATGTGGTCCTTGGGTATGGTCTTGTACTATTTGTGTTATTCACGTTTACCCTACAGCAATATTGATGATGTGGACATCCTCAGACAAGAAATTTTGTCATTTCAGGAGTAAGTATCAGTTATCTCAGTATATAGATTTACCATTTTCTTTTCTTGTAGAGTCAACTTTCCAAAATCAAGGCTTGATATGTACAAGCAAGAAAATCCTTTATATTTAGAAGCGTTAAACAACCCTGAAATCGATTCAGATGTACCCAATGAACTCAAGTTATTGATACGATTGCTATTATCCGTGGATCCCTCTAAACGCCCTTCATGCAATGAGATATTAGTTAAGATTAGAGAAAGAACAAGCATGTTTCATTGGAATAACACACCCTCGCCATCAGATACACCATCCGCTGAAAGTGAATCGAGCCGAGTCATTGTTGAAGAACCTGGAGATTTAAAAAAGCGCTCAAGTATAGATAATCATCATTCACCTGCAAATGAAGAAGAAGAGTCAAATACCAGAAAAAGATACAAAGTAGATTCGGATCAGGAACCAGATTTACCTGTTGGGCTCTTGTTGAGTTCATCCAACCCTCCACGTCGCGTTTTAAATGATAAGCAGTATGCTAAGGCATTAAAATCAATCACTGCTGCACTTAAGGTATAAACGGAAGGCATCAATAATCTTTTTATGTGTTAATATATTGATTAGATTGCATCATGCACCTATCCTTGCTCACCTTATGTAACCAAGCCTGTTATTCTTTATCCAGTGGTGTTCCTTGCTACTTTAGACTTTTGGCATGAATCGAATTCACCAAGCTTAATCCTGTTGATATTGCATGTCGTTTGGATTTTATTTACCACTATCTTTACCACAGGTGGTCTTTGTCAAGCATGATGATAAAAATTCACAGCGGAGTCGTGATTGAATTTGTCATAAATCTAAAAAAAAATGTAGCACACGATCCTAAATAAAATAAAGAAAAACAGTGTTTTCTTCTTTGCTTTCTTTCTCTTTCTCTCTTCTAGTCCATGACAAAACCAGTATCTGCTACAGCAGATTTTATTTCTGGAAAGTAAAAAAAGAAAAAAAGAGTCGTGCAATTTCTATTTTAAAAATATAAACTTGCTTTTTTAGTTTTGGTGGTATGGCCAATGTGCTTGTTGGTCAACCTTTAGATACAATCAAAGTAAGGCTTCAATTAGATCAAGGTAAATTTAAAGGTGCTTGGGATTGCACAATCCAAACAATACAAAAAGAAGGTTTCTTGGCGCTTTATAAAGGTAACAAAGTGAAATAGATTAAGAGAAAAAAAGGGGGACTCATCATTTCAAGGTATGGCGAGTCCTTTGATGGGGATAGGTGCTGTCAATGCTCTTTTGTTTGCATCCAATTCCATGATCAAGAATCAATTCAAAAAGGAAGGTAAATTACTGTCCTTGGACAAGATAGCTATATCGGGTGCAGGCGCAGGTATCGTCAACAGTATCTTGGCCTCACCTGTAGAATTACTGAAGATCAAGCTACAAGCACAATATGAACAAAAGAAATTCAATGGTCCTGTGGATTGTGCCAAGTATCTAATTCGGCGTGATGGTCTAGCGCACGGCTTATTTCGAGGTATGTGGGCCACGATCATCCGAGAGATACCAGCCTATGCTGGGTTTTATACTGGATTTGAAGTGGTCAAGAGACAATTGACAGATCAGGAGAAAAGAGAAGCCACTGTATTAGAATTGATGGCTGCAGGAGCAGTGGGTGGCATCGGATACTGGGTGTGTTGTTATCCTTTGGATGTAGTAAAATCTGTGGTAAGAAAAATAATAAATCAACAGGAAACCTTTTATGCAAATATAAAAATAGGTACAAAATCAAACGGAGCCACCCAGAGGATTGTATGTAACAAAGGTATTAAAGCAACTTTATTTACGTGATGGAATAAATGCCTTATTTCGTGGCATAGCACCTACGATATTAAGAAGGTAAAAAGAAAAAAGCCCAAGTTTCATTGATTTTTAATGTTTAATGGATTTTTCAGTATCCCTGCAGCAGGCGCAACATTTACAGCTTATGAATTAAGTATACGTGCATTTGAAGCCAATGGCTGGTAAAGAATCGGAGTTGTCCTGTCAAAAAAAAAAAGGTCTCGCTTTTTATATAAATGCATCTTTATTATCACAAAAAAAACCTATTCCTTCTTTTCGACATTGTCCGATTCATTCGTTTTGTTCTCTTTTAATGCTGCGGAACAAAGCTGAGTTAAACGAGCAAATTTTGAATTTTCATCTTCTTCCTTCTTTGTTGGAGAAGGAGGAGTAGATGTCTGTGTAGCGATTGATTTTACTTTCATGTTGAACTATTTGTATAGATTAGAATAAGATGTGTTATAATTGTAATATATTTACGACTCTGTTGAAGTAATTGATAATGTTGTTGAAAAGGAGATGTTTGAGTACCATGTTCAGAACTTGTATTGGTTTGATTATTATTTTGACTATTTTCGTTTGTGTTTCTAACCAAAACAGGATAAGGAGAATAGATAGGTAATACATACTGCTGTGAAATTATTTGATCTTTTGAGTATGCAGTGGTTGCTGGTGTGCCAGATTCACTCGAGTTCACGGTAGCAGCAGCTGCAGCTGCTGCAGCGGCGGCGGCAGCATCAGCAACACTGTAATAAGTATCATAAGCAGGTTGTCCGTACTGATTCAAATTAGGAGGATAACCAAAAGGAATTCCATTTGTAGAGTTGATAGTAGTGTTACCTGAAGCAGGCGTTGCAGTGCTGGGAGTAGTAGTAGGGGTGTTTTCGTTTGTAGTAGCAGTTTCAGTCACTGTTTGGCTATTGTTATATTCTGGCTTAACTTCAATTTTAACTCCATCAGCTAACAATTCAATGTAAGCACGTCATATAGAATAACGCATTTTATCTTTTTTTTTCTTTACCATTTTGTTTTTGCCTTCTTTTATAAGGTCCACGTTTAATACCCTTTTTACGTTCCTTTCTAACTGAATTGACACAAGTATCTGCGATACCATATTTCATACAACGAGGACAAGGTCTAGCGTCGTCGCATTTTTTGCAAGCCTTTTGACAATTAGCTGCAAACTATTTAATACTAACGCTATATCGTCATCACAGTATTAAATACTTACTACATGCGTTTTTCACCTGTTTACGCTTTATACCATTTCCAAGAGGAGAACTTAAATCCGTTGGCTGAGTGTTTGAAGCGGGTGCAGACGTGCTAGTGGTACTTGTTTCAGCATTAGGAAAAGAAGATGGGTAAGTTGCAGTGTAGTAAACTGTTGTTGCTTGCATATCAAAAAGAGTAAACCAAGTTTCTTTTTTTCAGAGCCAATACCAACAAAAAGAAAAAAGATAGTGTTTCCCCTTTCTTTACAAAAAAAAAAAGTATGAAAGAGAGTGAAAGAGAAAGAAAAGAAGCGGCGACAGAAGCTGACTCATAATTTCGTTTATATAAAAATAAGGAGGGTGTGCGTGTGAGAAACGGTTTTTTTTTCTTTTTCCTTCTTTTTTTGTTAAACCATAACTTTTTATTTTTATTTTTATATTAAAAAAAAATAGCTTGATGAATTAAATAAATTTATTTGTTATCTGATAATTGAAATGTATTGAAGTGTATAAACATATAGATAAGTTAATACGAAATAACAAAAAAAAAAAAACGGAAGTTACCGGTTGGATGCGGTGTCTGAAATAAGAGATGAAGTGTGTGGGGGGGCTTGTAAACATATTTAAATTCAAATTTTTTTGTTTGTTTTTTTTTTTTCTTTCAACCCCCCACTCTACTTATATTAAATATGGCTGAAGGAAACGCTACTGCTGGTGCTAAGCTTTTCAAGACTCGTTGTGCTCAATGTCACACTGTTGAAGAAGGTGGTGCTAACAAGGTTGGTCCTAACCTTCATGGTATCTTTGGCCGTAAGTCTGGTCAAGTTGCTGGTTATGACTACACCGCTGCCAACAAGAACAAGGGTGTCACTTGGGACGAACAAACCCTCTTTGACGTAAGTATATGGATTATATATCTATTTGGATAATTTAATAACAATCATCTTTTTCAGTATCTTGAAAACCCCAAGAAGTACATTCCCGGTACTAAGATGGCTTTTGCTGGTTTCAAGAAGGCCAAGGACCGTTCTGATGTTGTTGCTTACTTAAAGGTAAAATTGGAAATAGAAAATAGAGATTATAACACTAAACGTATATGCTATAATAGGATGCTTGTTAAAGAAATAAAGTATAGTTGCATTAATAAAAAGATGTTTAGAAATCAAGATATCACCATCATACAAAAGCTTTGATCCTGGATTTTTTGATTTTTGAGCAATATATTCTTTTAGAGCTGTTCTATTGTAGATAATGTTACGTTTCCATGTAACATTTGTAATTTCATTGATTTGTGGGCTTTGATGAATTACAGATCTAATAATTACACTCAAAGGAATCAAAATAAGCTTGCATGTATTTTTGTAAGTCGGTATGCCTAATTTGATTGGATCAAATTTGAATTTATCGTTTTCAGGAAACTTTTTTATGAATATAATCAAGATTGTAATGAACGCTGTGTCCTTGAAAAAACTTAGGTGGTAGTTTTATACTAATATTCGATACTTTATAAAAGTAACGTTTTAAAGTATTGTATGTAGCCAATTGTTCTTTCATAATCCTATAAAACTATATTAAACATAATAGTCTACAGATAGTATCAATGGATAGTTGCCATTGACTGATGATACACTCCTATTGTCATTTTTATTTAGTGTGCTTGAGATCATGTTTATTTTTGTAGCAGACAAACAAATTATAGACAACATACAACTGTAATCAAAGTAGTGTTACTTATCACTTTTTGAAATTTCAAATATACACATAATGGATGTTAGCATCAGTTTCGGAAAAAACATAGAAAGATCCTCAGAAACCATCCCCCACAAACCATATAATTTGGTGCTAAAAACAATGTTTAACCAAGGATGTCAAAATACTACGAAAGAGTTTTCAGTGACAGTAAGATATAACAAAATAGTCAGTCTGAAATGAACATGGAAAACACGTCAATAAAGAGTAAAGATTAGCTTGTATGAATATATATTAGGGCGTCATTAAAACGCCTAGCTGTATCAACATAGCTTGATTTCCTGTGGTGCAAACGAAAATGAAATTAGAACCAGCAAAGTAATCATATGATCTTAGTGGTTCTTTGATTGAGAAAGACTGATGCTTGACAGCAGAATTACGAAAGAAATAATCCTACTATAGTTTATAAAGACTTTTTCGAATAAGGAACTGAGTGCGTATGACATTATGACCAACAGTGTCAAGGATTAATTGGCAACACTAAGTCTGTTGGGATCAGTACAATATTCTATATAACATGAACCTTCACATCTAAGCCATACATTTATTTTCATACAAAAGGGATACTGGAGATGCTAGTGAGTTTTACCGATCCTGCAGAGGAATTATAACTTTAGCAAAAGAATTGATGAATTAGACCTTGTTCGTTAGATACACACAGCTGTTTGAGCTCATTATTTATATGATTGATAATGATAATAAGAATGATAAATTATTTTATGGTTTTATAATTAATTGAATGCGATCTTATCTTTTTGTTGTTTGTTTTATTTATTATTCTTCCTTAAAAAACATAATTATTGTGCTATCTTGCTATTACGTCTTAAGAAATCAGTAGGTCCATCATAAGGACGTATCTTTGCACTTGCATTTGTTACGTTATCGATATATGCTTTTTTGGCTTTTATAGAATACAACGTTAACACTAGCACAACTTAATACCAACAATAGTACCTGTAGCAGGATGTTCAAATATAATCAAAGCACGAGTATCTGACAACCATTTAATCTTGTAGCCTCCGCGCATATTTTCATAAGCTCTGAATATGTCATGCAAATGATGAGTTTGAAAAGAAGAAGGAAAGTCATAACAATCTAATATAGTCGTTGGCTCCTCTGGCGGAGGCACTTGTACTATACACAATTATCAGATTAACTCATTTTTATATAATTATTACCTGCAACATTATCAATATAGGGCTCTAATAAACGACTGGCTCTCCTACTTCTTCTTCTATCGTCATCAAATGAACCATATCGATCATATTGCCTTAAAACATTCTCCCAGTCTTCTTGAGGACATTCAGCATCTGAATTATTATCCTTCTATTATATACATGTTATTATCTGTCTCTTAAGTCATCAATTCATAAAAAGAAATGTTACAAACATAATCTAATTCATCAAAGCTGCTGCGGCTCAATCTATTGGTACTAAAACGGCGAGAAGATCTCTTTCCTTCAAACTCACCCGATCTATACTTATTCATGCTGCCTCTTCTAGCAAACATCTCATGCTCTTCGGTACGTCTGTGCATAGGAATATAGGCCGAGAAACTATTACGCTTTTCAATCATGTTGTATTTCTTATCCATTTTATTAATGCAGAAAGAAAGAAAAAAAATGAAACCAAAAAAAAGTTTGAGTCTATTAATTGTAAATTTTGCATAAATTAAGAATTTTCATTTCTTAGACAGTGCATCTAGTCATTGTGTAGTAAAAGTACTTTCTATGCACATTATAAACATTCTCTTCTCCGTCCTCTTCCTACAACGATCCAAGCATGTGATACTATGAAAAGAAAACAACCTAGCATAAAGTATAGCTAATGGATATGTATTAAATTAATACCTTGAACGCAAACATCATCTTTAGGTAAATTATCAAGCACTACAACCTTTGATTGGCTATTGGCAATGCAAATCAAATAAATCCAAAATGAATATATTCATTGAAGCACAAGAACTTCACCAATAACTCTTAAGATACAAGTTATCTGAATACAATTTTGAGTATTTTTTTTTCTCATTAAAGATCACCATCCCAAAGACAGCGAAATCTTTTATTTTCCTTGTATACTCTTAGGTTTATATCAATTATTGTCTTCAATAGCACTTCTGTACAAAACCCTTAGTAGAGTTTCTAGATATAGTTTTTTTTTTTTTTAAAAAAATTTTGCTTGTTAATAAAAATAAAGAGTAACGTCTCGATTCGCTTGTACAGTGCCGTGAGATGAAATAAAATCCGTAGGAAGATGAAGATAGATTTGACGATTAGTGACATTTAAGAGCTTTTTACTTTATCAACAGCTTGTTGTAATTGAAAGACGTTGAATTTAAGATGTCATTATAGACTAGATACTACACAGAGGTTGTTTTTCTGAGTACAAGTAACGTGATTACGTGGATTGTGCGATCAAAGGATTGGATGCTGTCATAAATACTTTCAGACAGATCCATCAGAGCAGGATGTACATTCAGTCCGTCAAATAAAAATAAACAAAAAGCTCAAGCCTTGCTACAAGTTCAGTTGGCTTCAACTGCCCTTGATGTGCCACCGCAAAACAACTTTATATGCTTTTTATAGCTTTTGGTTCCCAAAATTCCTGCATGATTCAGTTCATCAATGGCATTTCTCAGCTTGCTGAGGTTGAATATTCATTTGAAATTGCTCTCAGATGCAGCGAACTGAAAGATAAAAACAGGATATTGATACCAGGTAAGGAAGCGAAGATTAAAAAAAAAAAAAAAAAAAAAAAAAGCTATTAAAGAGAATCTATGAACGTTAAAAAAGGAAACATAAACACACAAGAATATTGTTGTTCAATTTTCTCGAGTTAAAACCAAGTATTCATGACATAGAGATTGATAAACATATGATATCTACTTATACTTAAGAATTAGAGCTTGAAGACAATGAGCAGTAGAAGAAATATGTGGAATCAAAGGATCTTTTATGTATATATTCGTACTATAGTACGTCGCTATTTCTATAATGCGCAGCACTACACTAAACCTCAATAATCCATCATAGAAAATCGATTTTTAAATCAGGTTTCTGCATTGAATGTGTAATTTATTATGAAAAAGGTACTGAAGGAGGAAAAGAAGGAGGAAGGGAAGGGGGTGGTGGCGATGATAAATGATGTTGGCTTTTACCATGAGCATCACGCTGAGTTATACCACGTTGTCCAACATCTGGAACGCCAAACTCGCCTACATCCTCAGTACATGGAGAAGTTGTCATTGAATGACTATATTTTCTTCGTGCTTGCTCTGTCGCAACTGTTGGAATATCGCGTACCTTACGTGCGGGAGAAAGTGGAGGAGGAATGTAGCTCTCTGATGTATAGGAAGGATTTCTTTCAGGGTAGAGTAAGGCCTGTTCTTGGTCAGAAAAATAGGGTGTACAAGGCTTGGAGCATCCCTTTCCAGGGCTACTTTGAGACACAAGGGTATTCATGGAGGGTGCAGTGGACGAAAAGGAGGTGTTCTTTCTATCATTAAATCTTGATTCAGGAGGAATTGGGAGAGGACCAAAGTTGAAAGGGTTTTCATAATTAACTGGATAAGTATTGGTAACACCAGAATGACTCAGAGGGTGGATAGCTTCTTCTTTTACTCCCTTGAGATCCTTTTCATTTGAAATCATTGAGTTTGTTATCACAAGAGTTGTTGTTTGGCCATAAGTGCTGGTGATACCACTTTGATTGTTTAATGTATCATCTGCAAATGGGTCTTCATCGGCAGCAGGGTTTTGTTGCTTTGGATGAAAGATTAAAATCATACAAAACCAAGTAATAACAGCACACATGTTAACTATGTAAAATAAATAAAAGACAGCATCATTCTTAGACAACTTACTGTTGCAAATGAAAAAATCCGCAGAAAATTTGTGAGCGTTCAAATACTTTCTTCCTGTCAATCCATCACAACTAAGAATAGTCAATAAGGTACCGTGTCCAAACAGTACGGTGGATAGGACCAGGTTGATCTCTTGAAAGTAGCGAATTTTTGGAATGATGGACCTACCATTCACTGTATCGCGAGAACTTTTCAGTAATTTTTTAAACCGAAAGTGAGAGACAACACCTAGACACGCGACAATAAAGAGCTCAATACCATACACCATCTCTGGCATGATTTCTTTATAAGTTGGTTCATAAATATCACGAGAAAAGTTGTATTGTAAAACAGGAAAGATGATGAAACTGGTAAAAGTCCTAACAGCAAATATTAGGGGGCAATTAATTGTAAGCAAATGAAAAACTAGGTTATTACCAAAAGATATAAAACATGAACTCTTTACTACTCATAAAACTTGCTCTTGCAACTGAGTTTGCGAGATAATTCCAAAAACATTGAAGTAATACTAAAGTACCACTAAGAAAAATGTATGAGCATTGTTGTATTGGGTTTTATAGTCTGCTACTTACGTTTGTAGTGAAAAGCCAATGCATAAGCTGTATTCTAATGTAAAGGAGTATAAATGAACTTGTTTCTAGTGAAAATGAATGTACCTGTAGGGATAACTAGGCTTTGATCTGCTTTTGTCCACATAATTTCAGGCTTTGTAAAGATATGTCCAAATACATTAGCAAAACCTTCTTCATACTTGATTGTTACAGATGTTATATCTTGTATAATTTGAGTACAGAAATAAGATTAAGCTTTTTCTTTTTCTGGTTACCATAAAATAGCTGAAATGGTATCATAAATAAGACAAGTAAAGTAACAATACTTTTCAATTCGCCTTGTTTTAATCTTTTTGGATGTAAGCAGCTAAAACGGTCTAAAGTCCAAACTCGGTACGTATACCAAGCGAAAAGGTACGCGAATGACACCATTCTTTCTATAATATCAATGAATAACTGGCAAATATTTTTGTGTGTCTTTGCTTTTACGTAAAAAACTAAAGTCGCTCAAGTGTGTCATTAAAAATTATTGTTGTTATTAAAATAAAATGAAATAAAAAAAAAGAAGGATGAACGAGTTATAATATTTTACACCAAGGAAAAATAAATTTTTAAAAGGGACTCAAAGGAGGATAGAGAACTAGAGTATTACTTCATTCAATACACTTTCATGTACATTCAAAGGAGATGTAGGAAGAGGAAGACAATAAAGTTAAGGAGATTCAAAGAAAACCCATTTAATAAAACTTTCCCCTCGTTCGGATAAAGAAAGTAACTTCATCTTTTATTACAGTTGAAAAAAATATCCCTGAATCATGCAACTTTGTTATCCACACTATTGGAATGGGAGACAACCTTTCCTGTCTGATCTCTTCAAAGGATTGTTTTTAACAATTCTTCAAATCATCGTAGCCAGGATTTTCCTTTTTATTAACGTGCCACCAAGCTTAAACCTGAAAAATTTTTGACAATTTTCAAAAGCTATAAACTTTTCCACAAATAATCCAACAATAAAACAAATCCTTAACAATTATTATATAAACCATTCTGAACATTTCTTATGGATTAGATTGTTATTTTTATTAATAATATTTTCTTTTTATATCATTTGAAAACACGCGGTATTTCAAAATTTTAGCTGGCAATCCTTAAGGGAAGACATATATTGAAACAAATTCTTTGTTATACCGTATGGTGCAGGACAGAGAAAATAACAGTCACATATCACGTATTCAATATGAAAGAGCTCGTACTATAACATAGGTTCCTCTTCTCCCTTATTTATACTCTAAAACTATGCCTCCACTTAACGCTAGAAAACGAGCTTATCTTAAAAAACATAGGAATGAGACGAATCAATTTGCCCCTCATTTAAGAGATCAGCTTGAAAACAACAAAAGTACGCTACTTCAAGGGAATAAGTAAAACTTTGGAGGAAAGAAGTCTATGGATTGGACATGATCTGGAAGGTAAGAAATGAAAGGTGCACTGTGGGCTCCAGATCGAGTTAATCCAATTTGCTGCGCTCTCCATTTTTTAAAGAATTGCCCTGATTTTAAAATCAAAAGTCTGTTTTGGAGGAGGTGATCATAAACTCTGTCCACGTTTTTGAGCTGTATCCTAAATACCATTGCGAATGCAATTGGATCGAAATGTACTGGGGTGCAGCAAAAAGAGAAGCTCACTTAAAATGCGATTACTCCTTTAAGTCTCTTGAGAAAAATATCGATTCCTTTTTGAACAAAGCCGGCGATCTAGCACATATACGTAGGTATTTTAGGAGATCAATGGACTTTATTGAAGCTTATAGTCGATGTACTGATGGCAGATAAGTTGTTCAAGAGGTGAAAAAATTTGTAGAGAAAAAGCATTTGTTTCACAGAAAAGTCAGAGTGCCTTCAGATTTGGTATAGCTAACTATTTAATATCATTAAAACTAGGCTTTTTTTTCTTAAAAAAAAAAAAACGTCATTAAGTCCCTCTAATTTTAGGAAATGAACAATGTCTACACTAAATGCCATGAGATGTCTAAAAAAAAATACACCTCATCATGTCCACGATGTCAAGAAAAAAAATTTGAAACAAAATTAAAATTTTTCAGGTTTAAGCTTGGTGGCACGTTATTATTATTATTATTATTCTGATAGCACAAGCGTTCTTACAAATATCATTCTTCATGAGCTCAAAGACTCCTTCTTTATAGAAAATTAGCCAATTTAATTTTATGTAAATAAAGCCAGGTTATCTTTCTTTGAAAAACGGGTCCATTTTTTCCCTTAAAAGGTCATGAAAGAAGGAGAAAGTAATGCCTAGTTTCTAGTGGAATGTTGTAGAAAAGATGCATTAAAGGCATTCTTATTCAAATAGTATCAGACAAAATGTGACTATTGAATTATTCATGTTCAAGGGACAAAAAGAAAGCTTTAAGCTCACAGTTGGTACGTGCTTTTTAAGGACTTGATACTAATTAAAAAGTATTTTAAAGATAGAAAAAAAGAGGTGTTAATAGAGAGGAAGAATATCGCGAAAAAATCTTGTTCATTCTTTTATAATTCGCTGTACTTTCGGATCAAAGTGATCTCTGTTGACCAAAGTTCTGCTTTCGCTTTTTTTTTTAAAAAAAAATTGATGAACAGCAATTGGAATGTTGTCTCTTCTCCTTACTTCTTATGTCATTCATAATCATTGCTCAAAGGGGTACTAAAGTAGAAAAAAAAAAAAAAAAAAAAAAAAAAAAAAAAAAAAAAAAAAGGCTTTATTGTTCTTTTTGTTGAAAATACTTTTTCAATTCATCTAAAGCTCTTGAACGGTGAGAGATTGAATTTTTAATACTCTTATCTAATTCTGCATAAGTTTGCTCATATCCATCAGGTTGAAAGACGCTATCCCAACCAAAAGTAGTAGGTCCTCGAGAAGGAACAATCTTACCCTACAAACAAAATGAGTCCTATATCTAGCTTGACAATCATGTTGCTTACAGGCGTTTTTCCTTCAAAAATAACAGGTTCATGACCAGGTCCTTCGCAATAACCAAAAGTGCAAAGGGCAAAAGCAGATTTATCATCAAATCCTGCAAGCATCTTATTGAGACCGTCATGTCCAAGAGAGCTCAAGAACCATTTACTATAAAGTTGCATATCAGCTTAACTTTCGTCCCAAGAAAAAAAAAAAAAAAACTCTTTACATATAAGGACCAGGTAAGCCATTCATGGCATTAAAACATAAAGATGTATCTTCTGTAATACAAGGACCATTTAGCTATACGTAGAGTGTTAGCCAAGTCTACAAAAGGTATGTCTATCCTTACTGTTTCAGCAGCAATCTTGCACTTTTGTTTAGCAATTTCCTGGGTTTCTCCTTGAAGTTCGGGTACTAGTATAAATTTTAGTTTACACGCGCTTTTTAACTATGAATGCTTACAATCTAGATTGTGAGATTCGACATCGATGACACCTTTCAAAATAGCTTGTACTTCAGCCAATTTGTTTTTATTGCCAGTGACAAATACTAAGCAGACAAACAAGAGTCAGTTTTGAATAAAAAGAAGATTTATTAGAAAGATAAAATACCAAGTTTAGGTAATTGCTGTGCACTCATAATCTACTTTTTGATTGGGGATTTTTTTTTTAAAAAAAAAGAGGCTCAAAAAGAGAGGGGGTGACAGTTCGCTTATTTATTTTTCCTTTCTCAAAATAATTTTATTTTCCATAGTTTACGTGTTTGACTAATTCATTTAGAACAGAATGATCTGCCAGAGCAGAGATATCACCCAGTGAATCTTGCTCTTTATTGATAACTTTTTGAAGAATACGACGCATAATTTTACCAGAACGGGTCCTTGGTAAGTCATTGGTGACATAGATACGCTTCGGTGTAGCAAAGGAACCAATCACTTTACGCACTTGCAAGGCCAGCTCCTTCTCAAGTCCTTTGGAATCATCAAGATTGGACTTCAAAATAACAAATGCATGGATACATTGGCCAGTCAAATCATCATGACCACCTACAACAGCTGTTTCGGCTACAGATGGATGAAGGCTCAAGGCAGACTCGATTTCTACTGTAGAAAGACGATGGCCGGAGACATTGATGATATCTAAAGAGAAAGAGAGAAGAATTAGGAAAGTCATCATTTTGTGTTGTATTATTTTTACCATCCACACGCCCATTAATCCAAATATAACCGTCTTTATCACGTGTAGCTCCATCACCCGTGAAATAATAACCTTTGTAGGGGTTCAAATAGGTATTAAGGTATCGATCATGATTTCTATAAACACTACGAGCCATCGAGGGCCAAGGCTGAGAGATAGCCAAGACACCAGTGACATCATTTCCTTTCAATTCAGCTCCTGTGGTTAGATCCAAAAGGACAGGTTTGATGCCAAAAAAGGGGAATGTGGCTGAACCTGGCTTGGTCGCTGTGGCTCCAGGTAAAGGTGTGATGATGATAGAACCTGTTTCGGTTTGCCAGTAAGTATCCACCACCGCACACTGTCCTTGGCCTATCTTTTGGTAATACCACTCCCAAGTCTCCGGATTGATCGGCTCACCTACCGAACCAATGACACGGAGGGAAGAAAGGTCACACTTGTCAATCCATTGATCTCCCAATCGACGAAGGGCACGGATGGCTGTCGGAGCCGTATAAAACTGAGTAATCTTGTGGTTCTCGACCATTTGCCAGAAACGAGAAGGGGTGGGATAAGTAGGCGTGGATTCGAATAAAACAGTGGTGGCACCTAGACAAAGTGGGCCGTAAACAATGTAAGTGTGACCTATGATCCATCCGATATCAGCTATACAAGCATAAACATCGTCTTCATGATAGTCAAAGATATATTTCACAGTTGCTGCTGCTCCAAGGAGGTAACCAGCCGTAGCATGGATCATACCCTTGGCTATACCTGTTGACCCTGATGTGTGAAGCAAAAAGAGAGGATGTTCTGCATTGACTGCTATTGGAGGACAGTAGGGGCGAGCCTTGGCTAGCTCTTCATGCCACCAAAGATCTCGACCAGGAGTCAGTGGTATATTCAGCCCAGTACGACGTAAAATCAGGACGTGTTCAATCGTGGGAGTGTTTTTGAGAGCTTCATCCACGATATGCTTTATTGCAATGTTTTTGCCTCCTCGACGGCCTTCATCGGCAGTCAAGATTATGCGAGCACCACAATCATTAATGCGATCACGAAGAGACTCGAAAGAAAAACCAGCAAAGATGACAGAATGAACTACGCCTAGGCGAGCACAGGCAATCATGGCATAAATAGCCTCGGGTACCATTGGCATATATATGGCCACAGTATCCCCTTTTTGAACATTCAATGATTTGAGTACATTTGCAACGCGACATACTTCTTGTAATAATTCGCGATAGCTAATTTTATGGACATTGCCTGGTTCATCTCCCTCATGTATGATAGCAATCTAATTGATGGTTATGTGAGAAAAGGATTACTTTGGTTTAAATATAGTTGCAAAGTAACCTTATTTGGTGTTTTTAATGCATGCCGATCCACACAATTAAATGAAGCATTTAGCTCACCTTCCAAAAACCAAGCAACATCACCATTGCTTAAACTTCCACTCAATACTGTTTCAAATGGTTTTGTCCAATGTAATAACTCCTTGGCAAGCTAAGTACAAGGATAATCAGTTTATAAACGCGTACTTTTTTGTTATATTTTACATTGCCAAAGAACTTGCTTGGATTATCTACACTTTCTTGCCATTTTTGTTTATATCCTTCAAAACTTGAAATAAAAGGTTTAGGAAGCTTTTTATCAGTTAATAATCTTTGCGGAACAGGATAAATAGTATTTTCTATAGCATTTGTCATAATAAAAACTAGAAGGAATAAAATAAAAAGCACACACTATTTATACTTTTCTCCTTTCTTATATTAGTGAGAAGGTCACATGAATCATGCAGCGTGAGTCTGTCTTACGGATATGTTTTAGCGCAGTGACCATTCTAATTCGAAAAGAGAAGGGAATCTCGCTTCAAACTAAAGATTGCACTGCATTTATTAATCAACTTTGTGTCACCATCAACTATTTTTTTCCCCACAAAAATATTGTTACAAAACAAATTATGGATTTTTTACTCTTGAATAATTCTGAGATGCAGATTGACGGAGAATTTGAATAGAATATACGATGATGCCATTTCATTCGAATTGATCCCTAATAGTCGGAATCAGGGTTAAAAAGATAATCCTAAAGACATAACACACAAAAAAAAAAAAAGATTATAAACAAATGAATATTTCATGTTTTCAAATAGTATTATTATCTAAGATGAATAAATGCGTTTAACCTTCTGAGCTCAATATTAATGATAATAATCTTAGCAAAAATAAAATACTTGACAGAAAAAATTGAAAGGGCTTGCATTGGAAATGTTTATGATATCTTCAGCTTAAGTCACACAAAGCCCAGCAGCTGCCGATAGGATGTCTAGTATTGTTGGAAGCATAGCACAGAGCTGGGCTAAAAAGTTAAGGGAGAATCTTGAATGGGATACTTGTGAGAATCTGACTAACAAAATTAGCCAGTTTCAAGAAGACTGTAGAGGTTGTCTAAAGGATTTCTTTGATAAGAATGCATTAGACATCATCAGAGATACTGTCGATAATTTAACTGAAGCATTCAAAGGACTCGGATGGAAAAATACTGTGAGGGTATTTCGTTTCAAATGGATATAGCGTACCGATCAAGAGATCAACTGTTCGTTCTGCTCAAGCAGTATCATATACAATTCTGGATGCAATTTACGCAATACGTGTAGTAAGCATTGAAATAAGAATATTATGAGCCAAAAAAAATAAATAAATAAAGATAAAAGTAATCAGATCATGTAAAAGAAAGCGAACCTAGAGATCGATTACCTAAAGGAGCTGTAATTAGTTATTAGATTCTATTCATATCCTATATATTGAGTTGTATAAATAGATTTCCTGAATTAAAAGGCTTTTATTTGAGAATGGATAACACACCTATACATACTGCTGATAAAATTGAAGAAATAATTACAGGTAGAGGTCATCCCTGCGCTTATCTCTCTCCCTATTCACCAGAATTCAATTCTATCAAACAATTTTGGTCTATACTTAAAACCAAAATAAGACATAGCCAGTTTGATGACAGGGAAGTTTGAGAAAGAGAAAGAAAAAAAATTTGACTAATGAGTCTAGATAATAAACCGTACTAAAAGTTCGAACAGTAAAAGATTTTAATCTAATGAAAAGTTTGTTCCCACAAAGTGGAGATGGCAAAGTTACGCAAGTTGGAAATGAAAACATTGTAAATTGGTACTCTTAAGCAGTGTAAAATATTACCTCCTTTTTTGGCTTTTTTTAATTTTTTTTATAAAGCAAATAACAATATAAACTCTTCTACATCACACAGGTTTTAAACTTTGTTTTTTCCCTTCTTATATAAACACTTATGGGCCTAAAGGCTCATAACTCCAGATACGTGCACGATTATCACCAGAACCGGTAGCAAACATTGGCTTATGACCAGGACTTGTTGCAACAGAAATAACTATCAAAAAGAGATGATTACTGTCGTTCTTTTACCATTTACTTTTTCTTACCAGAATTCTTATGACCTTGAAGCATGAACTGTGTTTGACCTGTGCGTGGATCCCAAAATTGCACACCACGATCTTTTGAACCTGATACGATCCAATTACCATCAGATGTTGTTGCTACTGATAACACAAAATCCTATAAACTTATGAGTAATAATCCATTTATTCTCCTTTTTACTTACTTTATGACCAGAAAATACTTGAATACAAGCATTTTTATTACGCTCATAGCCTCTTTCACCTGCACCCAGTTGCCACATACGCAACGTTTTATCCAAACTTCCACTCACCAATGTCTTCCCATCCGGCATAAATGCAACAGAATAAACACTATCTTTATGACCCTCTAAGCGTTCCAACAATTGGCCTGTATGCGCGTCCCAGACACGTACGACTTTATCCAAACTACCAGCAGCCACAAGACGGCTGTCTGGAGAGGTAGCCACACTGGTTACGCCCAAATCTTGCTGATCGACATCATTGATGCGAAGCTCATGTAAGCAGCGTAATGACTGCCAATCCCAAATACGAGCTGTACGATCGCCTGATCCAGAAACAAGGATACGCCCATCACGACTGAATTCTAATGAATAAATATCCTGTTCATGTCCAGTCAATACACCACGGATACGTTTCTTTGCAATATCCCAAATCTAAACAAGAATAAATGAATCCCACATGTTTTGTATGTGTAAGACGACATACCCTGATTTGTTTGTCTTCAGCGCCTGTTGCCAAATATTTTCCATCAGGGCTAAAACTAACAGAACGAATATACAAATCGCCTTCACGCCCAGCATTTTCATCTTGAAGAACACTAAAAGTAATTGAATACAAAGAATACATAAAAAAACTTTGTAAACTTACGCAACACGAGTAGAAGTGACCGTATCATAGATGTAGGTTGCTTGATTACAGCCAGCAGCAAGAAAGCGACCATCAGCACTGAATTTGACACAGCAAACAACACTACCATGATCAAATGTATGTAAGAGATCTACCTTGAGATAACGGGTCGCTTTAGGATTAAATCTATTATAAATGTTAACCACCACGTAATAGAGCAATATTATTATTATAGACGTTACAATGCAAACCAGTCTTGACCTTCTACTTTCATATTTGCAGGTACGTTTTCAGGATTGATATCACCCAATGGCTCATTGGGTGTCTGAGGTCCAGCCCCACCTTTTACAAGATTGGCTCCTCTAGTCACTATATATCATGTTTAAAAAAAAAAATAAGATGATATGCAACGCCTACATTGTGATGATGGAGGAGGAGCATTAGAAGGAAGAGGTGATCCACCGTTCATATAAGGTGTTCCAGACGAAGGATGAGGAGGAGGAGGTGCTGAAGAAGAATTGGGTGGTGCATGAGTAGGCGGTGGTCCTACTGGATAACCAGAATGATGCACAGGAGGCTTTGTATCCATTAACGGTGGAGGTGGTTGTTGCTGATATCCGCTTGGACCTACACTAAAAAGTGAATTTTTTTTCTTTCTCCTTTATTTTGTTGTTATACCTCCATATGCTGCAGGTGGGGGTGCTGCTCCACCATGTTGAGACTGTTGCGCCTTTTTTATAAGCTTTTTATTTTTTTTAATTTCTTTTTTTTTTCCTTACATGTTGTTCAAGTTGCTGACGAAGACGAGCAATTTCGTCTTCATATCTAAACAAGAAATAAAAAGTTAATTTAAGGAACATGTTTAAATGATTTCAAATTGTTTACTGTTTCTTGATCATTTGTTGTGTTCTTTCAAGTTCCATCAAATTTTGTTGAAACATATTCATTTCTTGGATTTGACTGTTCACTATACAATAACACGGTTATAAATAAAAATCCTTTTCTTTTTTATTATTTCTTACTTTTAAGCTCATATTCGTCTCTTTGACTTTTACAGACCATAACTTCTTGAGCAAGTTGATCGTATTCATTTTTAACAGCATCTAATAGCTCCATAAGACGACTGGGTGTAGGCGGACCCATAGGTCTATGATTGTAAACAGACATGATATCCCTTTTGGAAAAAGAGAGAAAAAGAAAAAAAAAATTCACGAACCGATCTTTAAAAGTGCCGGTTAAAAAAAACATAATTGTTACACAAATCATTACATGTGTTTACTTGTCACAACTATTTACTTCATGAACTCTGACACACATACACGAAATTAGATAGTCACTACTCTGTTACTTTGATGAGCCTTAGGAATAATTTTATGTAGGAGATTCATGGTAGGTGTAGCACAAGTTACTTTGCTTTTAGCCACAACAAATATTTTTACAAGTTTGGTTGAATTAAAAAAAAGCCGCTTACTCGTACAAAATCATGAATAAAAAAATGGAAAGATTTTAGCCTTATTATTTTGGCTACATCATCTATCTTTTGTTGTGCGAAAATGAAAAAAAAAAAAAAAAAAAAAATACAAAACGTATGTAAATTAAGTAGTGTGAGTGTGGTATGGCAATCCATGCCAATTTGAGAAAGGATCCTCTATTTGGATATAAAAAATAAGGGAAAGGACTGCCAAAAGAGAACAGCTAGAAAAGGAGAACCCTGAAGAACCTAAGGCAGGTCAGAAATTTAGGATAAGTTCAGGTTAATCTTATCTCAATGCTGATGTTTAATAAGATGGCTAAAGGTAAAGCGAGAGACCATACCTTCTAAGGGGCATGTCAATGAACGAAACAAGTTCCAACAAATAGTCCTTAGAAAATATTGAATTGTAAATCAATTACTTACCGTGACGAGATCCTGTGATGATATATTCAAAGAAAGGTTTACCTAAAAAAGTGAGGAATAAAACCATAGACTTTTAAGGCTTTTTCATCGATGAAAGCTTCGGAAAAACTAAATGAGCAGAAATATTCACACCATAGCATTCCTATAAATCTTAATGTATGAAAGGGTGGCAAGCTAAAGATTATGATTGGCTATTTCGCCCTGTCATTGCAAATCATCTATAAAGAAAAAAAATGTGCAGCGATGTCTGAGTTATAAAAGCTCAGCAAGCATAATCTAGACGCGTAGCAAACTAACTATTTTTTTTTCCTCTCTTTCTTTTTCATTCCCATGGTTTGTTCACACATTCAAAGCGCTTCATTAAACTTGCCTTCTGCTTATACACAAATACATAAAGAAGAATGCACTCAATGCTTCGATAACCAGGTTTTTTAACATAGTATTTTATTACGCGAAAAAGGTATTAAGATTTTTTTTCGTTTAGGATGGACCTGAAGGCATCGATGTATGTTTAACTTGTTTCAATGGTGCATGTCTTTCCAATGAAAGAAATCATGCCTTGAATCATTATCAACTCTTTGGACATGCTCTGACAGTGAACATTCGTCGTATTGTCGTTAATCAGAATAAGAGATTAGATAATGGAAGTCCACCACAAAAGATGAGTAAGCTCGCCATTGATCCTTCAGCTGAAGAACCTCAATACGAATATCAAGCAAAAATACGCTGTTATGCATGTGAAGGCCAAGAAGCTTCAAGAGAAAGCACGCCTGAGGTAAAATAAATGGTGCATGTACGCATACAAAAGCATGTTATTAAACTTTGTGATAAAGTTGAAATCGATTGTAGACGCCATTTTATCTGCTTTATCTTCCGCCAAACAATCTGAAGTGAAAGCTTGGGAAGAAGTGATCACACCTTGTGAACACACACTTTGTCTTTCTCAAGAACCGCCCAAGAAATTAGAAGGACAAGACTTGGCACACTGTGCTGATTGTGACTTGAAAGAAAATTTATGGTTATGTTTGGTATGCGGTAATTTAGGTTGTGGAAGAAGACATTATGATGGCTCTGGAGGAAACAATCATGCTATTGATCATTTTCAAAAGACCGGACATGGAGTCAATGTGAAGATGGGTACAATCACACCTGAAGGAACAGCGGGTAAAAAAAGAATTGTAAGTTTTTTATTTTAGTTTATTAATAAGAAATGAGGTAGATATTTATTGCTATAGCTGTGATGATGCTAAATTAGATCATGACTTGGCTACACACCTTGCAAACTGGGGTATTAATGTATCGCATCAATTAAAAACAGAAAAGAGTATGACTGAATTAGTAAGGAGACACATTAAGCAATAATCATGACCTTTTTTTTTTTACTATTATTACTGTAGCAATTGGAGCAAAATTTGAAATTTGATTTCAGTATGACCACTGAAGATGGTAAGCAATTAGAACCAAAATTTGGCGCAGGCTACACTGGTCTTAAAAATTTAGGCAACAGGTGAGTGGGATATGCCGATTCTTAACATATTTATTTATATCCCTGATGTAGTTGTTATATGGCTTCTGTTCTTCAATCCATCTTCAACATTGAAAAGTTTCAGAATAGATATAACAATGAACTCAAGGATCACGCTAAGACATGCACAAACGAACCTGCTAACTGTTGGTACTGCCAACTCCATAAGTTAGCCGACGGTATATTATCAGGAAGATACTCTCAACCCAAGATCAATGATGATAATGTACAATACCAAGAGGGTATTGCACCAGGTATGTTCAAGGCACTTGTTGGTAAAGGGCATGAGGAGTTTTCAACCATGCGACAGCAAGATGCATTTGAATTTTTCCAGTATCTTTGTAAGACAATACGACAAAAGGAACACGCTTCCAGTAGCAACGATCCTACGAAATTATTTGATTTTATGATTGAACAGCGCCTTCAGTGCCATAAATGTAAAAAAGTCAAGTATCAAAAACATGAGACGAGTGGTATTTCTGTGAATGTACCCGCCCTAAAGTTAAAGGAAGACAATGGTGAGGGACAAGAAACTTATAAATCAGTGAGCTTTTATGAATGCTTGGATATGTTCATTGCTGACGAAACTGTCGAAGGATATGATTGTCCAAATTGCAAAGAAAAGACAACGACAATTAGGTTAAGAAAAAAAAAAGTATTATATGATGATATTATTTATCAATGATATTATTTAGATCAGTCAAATTTAGTACTTTTCCCGAAATACTTGTTATCAATCCCCGTCGTTTTGCTTTCATTAACTGGGTGCCTCAGAAACTTTCAATTAGCATTGAATTTCCTCAAGGACCCATTGAATTGGACAAATACGTCAGCCAAGGTCAGCAACCCGGAGAAGAATTACTACCTGAAGAATCATCATCTACCACGGAGAGTATTGCATTTAATCAAGATGATATTGAGCAATTAATGGCTATGGGCTTTTCAGAAAACCGTTGTAAGCGCGCTCTACTGAACACAGGTCATAACGGTGCAGAAGTTGCTATGAATTGGATGTTTGAGCATATGGAGGATCCAGATATTGATGATCCATTGCCCACAGAAAGTAGCGGCCAGACTGAAAGCCCTGCAGAGAATCAAATTCTGATGTTGCAAGACATGGGATTTACTGCTGCTCAAGCAAAAAAGGCCTTGCGTGAAACAGTGAGTGAATTAAAAAATATTTTTCGGTGTATCTTACGATAAGAGTTAGAACAATAACACAGAGCGAGCATTAGACTGGTTGTTTAGTCATCCAGAAGACAATGGACAAGATGAAACTACTACAGTAAATCCTCAAGAAGTTGGCAGTGAGTTTACTATTACAACTATTGTTCTTTTTTTTTCCTAATGAAATTCTGAAATAGGTGCTACGCCACCCTTTAACTATCAATTGGATTCATTTGTATCACACAAGGGTACTTCTGTTCATTGTGGTCATTACGTATCGCATGTGTATAAAAATAACGAATGGGTTTTATTCAATGATAACAAGGTTGCTGTTACACCTAATCCACCCGTTGGGGAAGCCTATTTATATTTCTTAAGACAATTATAATAATTATAAAAGTGAAGGAGATGGTAAATCTATAAATGAAACTCTAGGAAATAAGCCAAGATACTTTACAGTTGAATAAAAAAGTTAGTTCCTTTTTTTTAAAAAAAAAAAAAAAAAAAAAAAACAAAAAAAGCTTTCTTACCAAAATGGCCCAACCCAAGATACCAAAAAGCGTACCAGACAAGATTTCATAATGCCCATGAAAATAAAGACCTGTTTGAAAAAGCATAAACCACCATATGGCAGAAATAACCAAGATAGCCACTATTGAAAGGTATTGAACTTTGCTTCGCTTTTTGATAAGAAGGAATTGATCAAAAGAATAAAACATCCAAGAAAGTTCTTCCCAAAAAAAGAGACTGGCATGAATCAGAAGTACACAGTGACCAGAGACATCATGACCCCCTATCCATTGACCACCTAAGCGTCTACAGACCTGCTGTTCAAATACGTTGGCTAATTTGACATTGACCTCAACGTCTTGCAGTAATGATGAGCATTTGCCTCCCGTTAACACATAGATCCGGTCAATTGCACTTGGACCCAACAACCATTGCGTCATAAGGTACCAATACATTGTAACAAATACATATCTACAAGCGCCATTGATGAACTGTCGAATGTCTTTTCTGGACTGCACAAGAAACAGATAGCTGAAATAAACAAGTGTGACCCAAAACCAACCAATTTTCACAAAATAGACATTCAAGATGTTGCGTTTATTACTAAAATAGGTCTCTGGTGGATTTCCAAGTATTGAATAAAGAAATGCGATAAGTGCTGTAGCTGGGTATAGTATTAAAGAAACTCGCTGATGAGGCTTTAAGTATTTGTTTAAAAAATCCATGAAAAAAAAAAAATGAAAAAAAAAAAATGAAAAAAAAACATGGAAGATGGGGATTATGTAAGAATTTAAAGCACCGTATAAGTCAGCATGTGATAAAAGAAATGGAATAAAAGTATGGTTATTCATCTATCTCTTTCTAGTTTCATTAATTTCAGTAAGATATACATAGAATTCAATTAGATTTTGAAACATTGAATGCCTCAACGTTGTATTTAAAAGCAAAAAACTAAACTTTGAATGTCACTTGTTTACGTGTCGCATTAATATACCATACACAGAGATCGCCCATTATAATTTTAAAAAAAAGCTTACTATAAAAAGCGAAAGCAGATTACTTTATTTGTAAGAAGGAGAAATTACGAGTGGCTAATCAAAATTTACTTGAAATGGAAATTTCTTCTCAAAATTAAAGAACGCGTTAAAGTCACAAAAAAATAACAGATTCGCGTTCTTCTTTTTTTGTTACTTGTTGCGCGTACTTGGTTTTTCGTAATGACAACATTAACATCTAAGGCAGTTAAACTTGTTGTAAAAGAATTAGAAAATTTACAAAGTGATCCACCAGAGGATGTTCAGGTTATTATGAACGATGAAAGCTTAACAGAAATTCAAGCTTGGATTCGAGGACCAGGTAAGCGATACGAAACACCTCACTAAGACAGTATATTGACTTTTATTTGTTAGATAAAACACCTTATGAAGAAGGTTACTTTAAAATAAAATTAGTGCTGGATGAAAGTTTCCCAGATACACCTCCAAAAGGATATTTTATGACAAAAATATTTCATCCTAATGTATCTGATAAAGGAGAAATATGTGTTAATACATTGAAAAAAGATTGGAAACCAGAACTTGGTATAAGACATGTCTTATTGGTAAATAGCTGAAAATAACAATGGATAGAACGCTCAAAATATTATTGTAGGCAATTAAATGTTTATTAATTGTGCCTAACCCTGAGTCAGCATTAAATGAGGAAGCTGGGAGATTGTTGTTGGAACAATACAATGATTATGCAAAAAGAGCACGCCTATACACATCTATACAAGCCAAGTCAGGGAAATCTCAGTATATGGAACTTGATGAAGAAAGAAGAAAGAAGAAGAGCAATGATGAGGAAAAGGTGTTAATTGAGAATGATGAGCAGCATGCAATTAAATCATTAACAAATCAAAAGAGAGCATTAGAACAGGATAATGAAAAGAAAAAAGTCATGAAAAAGAGAATGTTGAGACGACTGTAGATTCTCTTTCCTTTGCTCTTAATAATAAATTATCCTTTGTATATATGAATATATGTAAAACAATATACAATAAGCTAAGTATATTAATCCAAAGCCGTTGTTCAGAACCATGTAAGAAAAAGCTTGCAAGAGTCTGGTACACAATAGGTACACAGTTGACTGCTGTCTTTTAAATGATGCTAAAGATCTTTTATTTATCAATAAGCACACCTAAATAGGATGAATCTAGAGTAATATCTACTTTGCGTCATATAGCGTAACTTCAAAGGCTCGCAGATTATTCCAGATGCAGATTGAACATATTAGTATTGAAGTCCAAGACGTGAAGAGACGTGGAGCAAGACGGTGTTTAAACATGAACTCACACTTTATTTTCACTAAACACGTCTTTCTTTTTTGTTACAAAAATATGCCCGGCTCTTTACGTACTACATTGATAACAGTAGCAGGGCTAAGCGGCATTGGATCTGCTGGAGGCTACTACTACTTTAAAACAATTGACAAAGAATCTCAACTGGTGGCCCCAGTAAAAGAAGCATATGTGCCTAAACACTATGATCGACGACCCTTTCAGCTTTTATCAAAAGAAGAGATTGACAAAAGATTACGATCAGGTCAATTTGCAAACCAGATTCAAGTTAACTATGTTAAAGCTGTCTATACCAATCAACTTCCTTCAAACAACCCTGTTGAGGACACATTTAGCATCAATACTTTTCAGCAAGGCCTAATCGCAGGTGTTTACGATGGTAAACAAAATCAAAAATAAAAAAATCCTCTTACGAAATTAGCCATTACGTTCTAGGTCATATTGGTCCTCACTGCTCAAAATTAATAAGACAGCAATTACCTATTTATATGGCTAGAGAGCTAAATAAGCAGCACTCACGATCAGAACAAGACATTGAGAATGCCATCTCGACAGCTTTTGTTGACCTCGATCAAGACATTCAACAACGATTCTATGACATTTTTCCAAAAAACTTGAAGCGAACAACAGAAAAGGATATACAGGCAGCAGTTGCCCGTCAACCTGATCAGCAAGCAACTCAGGCCATAATTGATGAAGCCATCAATGGCTCTTGTGCTTTGACTGTATATTTGAAAGATGGCGTTGTTTATTCAGCAAATACAGGTGACTCTCGCGTAGTTAGTAAGTATAATGATGCTCTTTATAAACAGCTTGTGTGTTAACATGTATGAAAAAAAAGTTATTAGTCAAGATGAAGATGGTAGTTGGAAAGGAAGACGTTTAGTTGAAGAAGAATCACCTGCTAATCCAGACTGGAGAGCACATATGATATCACAACACCCTTCTGAAGAATCGAATGCTCTCATTGTAAGAAATCGTATTTTTGGTTTGATTGCTGTAGGTGGATGTAAGTTTTACTTTTTTATGTATACAACATGATTAATGTCTTTTATTCCTTGTTTTTATTTTTCCTTTTGGAGCAGCATTTGGTGATATCATGTATAAAGTACCTGTAGAATATCAAACAAAAGTACTACCGTTTCTTCCATACGATACCTATAGAACATTTTCTCGATATCATCACCACATTGTAGCCAACTACCGCACGCCACCCTATTTAAGCTCTAGACCTCTCGTTTCTCGGCACAAGCTACAGAAAGGAGACAAATTTATTGTTTTGGGCACGGATGGTCTATGGGATGAATTGAGTTGGTATGATGTTCGTAGTACAGATGGTGATCAAGTTGCAGCAGAGATTATGAGTAGATGGAAAACAAAGGGCGAGATGAACCCCGCTACGCACCTTGTCCGTGAAGCACTACTTTTTGACGCTGTTTATAAGAACGTGAGAGCAAAGGAGCCAGTAGAAAATGAAGAATTTGAACTTTCAAAGCGACTTACTAGACAGCCTTCAAGATATTTCCGTGACGACATTACGGTCACTGTAATTGAACTTGGTGCTCAAAGTAATACAGAACTAGACTTGATAAATGTTGGTCCGGTTTATCAAGCAAAAGAGGTAGAAGCGGATGTACCAAGGTTGGCTGACCCTTCCAAAAAAAGACAATCATGGTTCTCAGGATGGGCCTGGTCTCGTCTATAGCAAGAGACGATTTCTAATAATATAATAAAGAAAACAAAAGAAAAAGGTTACACCAGCTTCAACATTCTTAAAAGCCTTTTTTCGATTAAAACCTCTATGTCCATGTGTCATATTTTTGAAACGATACTTTAATGAATGCATATTACTTTAAAGAGTGGATTTATAATTGTAAGTGTGTCCAGATGCAAAAGTAAACCATCGTATTTCAATTGTGATATTTTAAGTGTGACTTTATAAAAAACTTGTTTCCAGTAAATCAGATTTAATGCGAATCTTCTTATCGCTTTCCCCTTTTTTAGTTTTTTCGTTTAAAAATTTGTCAGTCGAGTTCAATAGTTGATAACCAATAGGCAAATATACATGACAAAAAGAATAAAGCAATTTCGAGATTGCTTTGCAATATTTATTTTTGTCACGTTCCATGTAAGACAACAATAGATTGACAACTAAGGCCTGAGATCTCTCTGCGCTATAAGAATCTATATCGTCTACAAAACAAATTTTTTTTTTGGTTATAAGGAACATGTCTTGGTCTTTTCTTTTCTTACTGCATTTTGATTCCATCATAATCCAGATTGGACTTGTTTGAAATCGATAATAGCTGTTGTTCAGCAATGGAAATACGTGTCTTTTGGCAGCTTCAAACTCGTTTCCACTGGATATGGATGTTGATCTTTGCTGCTCAAGTGCTTTTTTGACAGCTTTGTGCACATGCTCTTCTAGATTCACTTCTAATTCTGATGAGCTTGTCAAGTAGGCTTTTGTGATCTTGTTCGCTATAATTCTTCTTTCTTTTTGGCTTGAAAATGGGTAGTTTTGGTAATTATCAACTGCCAAATAAAAAAACTATTTCTGGTTAGGATACAACTCTTTTTTTTTTAACAAAACGTTACTAAATTTTCACTGCTGTATTCTGTCAACAAATAATAAAGAAAATAACCTAAAGGCACAGCAGAGTGTAAAAGTAATTTGAGTCCTTCTTGTTCAATATCCTTTATTGATATTGAATCACTATTTTTCCTTTTAAAAATCGGGTAGTCTTTTATATTATTGTTTTCTTGATCATTTTTACTTGACTCGGGAACCAGTAAATCGTTAATAGCTAAAGGTTTCTTTCTTAAAAATATGTTTGTCTCTGATTTTACATTATGTGTTTTCTTGATGAATAGCTCGGTATTTTCCACGTCTTGGTCTTTTAATGGACACTCTAAGTTATCGAGAGTTCTCGTTATAGAAATAGCGTTGTCAAATGGATATGACTCATCGGTTTGGTGGTTAAGCAAAATTGAAGGCAAGATAAAAGGTGAGCCGGCATTCGATTCATCACACTTGCGTTCGATTGGACTCACTGTTTGGTCAATGTTATTTATGATTGGATTTTCACCTATATTAGACATGTGAAAAAGAAAAACTTAAAAACATTCTGTAAAAGGTTTCATTCAAAACCTAATAACTTTTAGTACAACTTCATATGGTTTAAAGATTTGTGCAACCAAGAGAGCCATCTCTTGTGGTCTGTTTAGAGTATGAACACAGTAATAGGGCAAGATTAAATTTTTAAAGACATGCGTAAAGATGGATACATTTGTCGTTAGAAATAACATTGTATCATGGTTTTACAGCTACAAAACAAGTAATTTACATGAGATAATACACACTTTTTATATCTTTCTTGTGTCCAATTGAATACCTGCAGTTTCTGTTCACTTGCAAAAAAAAAACAAAGCACACGTTTTTTCATGTTACATGACTTTCGGTGAAAGACCTTTTCTTTGCAATACCCTTAAGATGATTGGCTAAAGTGTAAAGTATATTTTTGTTTTTTGTTTTTTATAGAAAAGGACGATATATAATCTCAACCTGTTTAATGTTGCTACCATTAATAAGTATTGAACGTGTGCACTTGTTATTATACGCATGCAATACATCATCATTTTCTGAATATTCTTAAACTATTCTTCTGGATTTAATAATCTCTTTTCAACTTCACTTCAAATATGTAAAAGAATAAAAAACATTTGTATTTATTTATCATAGAATATGGTTATTACGCCAAGCTACATACTCTATTTTCTATTAAAATCTTTATTATATGATTTGTTTAAAATATAGTTATGCTTGGCTATTTGTAATGAAATAAAGTTGTATTCTAAAAAAAAATTATTCGATAATTTCAATACTCATGTATTTTGGTAAAAGTTATTCACCACCAAGGAAAGACCATAGGTTCGATAGACTCTTTTGCATACAGAAAAAGCATACATTTAACCATTTACTTTATTTACATATAGAATTAAACTATGAATGGATGCATGATGATTTATTTTTCAACATTTTTGCCCAGGTCAAATCAAGAAATGAGTAGAAGCTAAAACACCTATGGGATCAAGGGCAAAAATGTTAGGAAAGAAACGATAACAAGTGTAAGAAACACTAGCGACAGAAAGTGGGAAGCCAATCGAGGAGTTTGGCCCAAGACAAGATGGCGGTGAAAGGAGTTTTTTTTTTTTTTTTTTTTTTTTTTCGTGACATATATAGTCGAGCTCATAGAGGATGGTGCAGATAGTAGGCCATCGAAGAAAGCAAGTAAGGTCTACTTGAAAGGAATATGGTATTCAGTTAAGTAATTGTTCAGAAGGAAGGACGGAGGATCAAATATTGTTTTAGGTGATTGTAGTCGACGGTGCATATTGAGACGATGAGCAGAATAGAGCTTTGTAAGTGTGTGAAGGGATGGAAATGACATGTTCTAGGAGAAAACGCACACTATTCTAACAGATTATTGATTAACTTTTTATTTCAAAAATATCGTAAACCTTAAATAAAATTTACCCAAACCCTGCCCGCCATACCTCTGTTCATATCCTTTCCAGAAAACATGCTATTTACTACCTGGATATGCATCAGCGTCGTTGTATACTGGAAACAATCTCAGATATTTTGTCACTCCTTTTAAATATGCTTCCAATGCACTTTTTTTTACCTCCTCGAATACGGCGATCTCCTGGATATATCGATAGCCAATTATTAGCTCCATATTTCTTGAGAAAGATTCAGTTATGTTACCACACTCCTATATTTACTCAGGATTTCTCTGGTTCAGGCGGATAGCTTATTTATATGCGCTCTCTTGGATCTTAATAAATAAAAACAACTTCAACCAACATCATTTTATAAAACAGAAGAAAATGTCATAAAATATATTATAAATACTACTCTGGGATTTTTTCTTGTTTCTTCACTGTCTAAATTAGGTACAATGACGATTAAATTTGCAATGTCTTGAAGGAGATGGTAAAAGAAGCTGGTGAGAACTTTGAGATCGCTTCTCGCTTTGCAAGAATGAAAGTTACGAAAAAGAATGAAAACAAGAAGCTCCTAAAAAAAAACTATGGAAGACTTGATCAAACAATCAACTAAAATAAGTATCTCAAGTAAATGGGCTAAAACAATAAAAGAACAAAATTCATATTAATAATATATTCTTAAAAGTTCTATACATTATAAACTCTCCTGTCGTTACTCAAGGCTGGTTGGATTGTATACTTGACATAACTTCTAATCCTCGAGTTTTGACGTTCTACTAAAAAGACATTGAGCATTCTATCAAAACTCAGAATGATACAGCAGTACATAATACATAGGAATACATCCCCAATAACCATCCTAATGATCTTCAAATTACAATCTGTCAAGTAGTCAATTACCATATTAATTTTTTCATAACGGCTTGCCCTTCAAGAACATTTTTTTTTTCTTTTTAAATATTGAAAGCTGTTTCCGCAAACAGGCCTTGATCATCCAATTTTGACTATTTCAATATCTAACTATAGCTAGATTTTTTATTTGGAAGAAAAGAAGCTTTCCAATGGGCTTGCTGTTTTACTCAAAGACAGGCAGTGAAATTTTTATTATACTTGAAACTAAAAACATATAAATATACTCGTATCTTACTCTTATTTTTCTTTTCTCACTTTAGAATCTTGTATCTTTTTATCTTTATTTTATAGACTAATAAAACCATCAAGCATTCAATTGAAAAGCGTCGATCTGTGCTCTATACTAAATACTGAAGTTCATGAAAGTCAATGATCTTCACTGTAAGCCTTTCCTAAACCTCAAAAGTTTAATCTATTTTAACAATACTGATTCACTTAACAACAAAACTTATCTAAATTTACAAACATGTAAGAAATTGCATGACCATAAATTAGATTTTAGCATAACACTTAATCATCTCAAAATTTAAAAAATATATCACTGAATCAACACGAAAAGTGGTAGAAAAAGCAATATTTAAAAACAACATTCTGCTTAAAAAAATGTTAACATTAAATACATCAATAATCATAATTAATTACAGAAAAATTTTAACTTATTCCTTACTTTATGTGTTAGTTTGTTGCATTCGTTCATTTTGAATGTTAACGTCGTCTCTCTTATCTAAAAACGTTTTTACAAGATGAGAGCTGAAAGAAATATCAGAATTTAATGCTTAGCCAAATTCAAGTTTACCCGAAGAATTAAGACATTAGAAGAACAGTTTAACGCATATAAGTTATTCCTGTAAAATTGTGATCGAAATACACATTTTTTATGAATGTTTTGCTTATCAAATACAAATACATATAGGAGTACATCTATTTATAGGGTATCTATCAGCTCGTTACACTGTGAATTATACGAACAGCAAGGTTGGCAAATAAATTATAATCATAATATCCATGTTAATTCGATTAGGTTCATGCCGTTTTTTTTTTAAACATACAACAGCCAAAAAAAAAGAGGGGGAGGGGGACATAAATGGACGGAATAGGAAATAAAATGTGAACAAAGCTATTCGTAGCTTTAAATTTTATTAATTACAACATAGAATTTTCTAACAAGAAAAGATCTGTAAAGCGATTTATATGTAGATTAAATTGAAAAAAAGAATCTGAAACTATACAAGTTTATTAATAATAAAACCATGTAATTAAAAGCGGTACATCAAATTCTTAGATTTACTTTTGATTCTTATTCCTTATTTAGAAATGAAAACGCGTATGTCTCTTGAACTATAAATACAAATAAATATAAAGCGAAGATTTAAAAGTATCTTTTTCTTCCTTTTTTAAACGAGCCTTATGATAGATATTCATCAAATTTCAAAAGAATTACAAAGCACTGATTTCAATTCACCAGGAAAGACAGCTCAATATAGCAGCATGCTCGATGCTTCCTTACCAAGTACACCACTATTAATACCCCATCATGAACATGCACTTTATGATATAAGCTCTTTCTCATCTACAACTACACATACCCCCTCCTCCTTATGTTCTCATCACAGCAACAATGAGCAGCGAGTGGGCTACAGATCATGCTTAAATTTAAAAACAGATAGATCGACTGATGATGAAAACTATAATTACAGTACGGACTCACTTTCCTGCAAATTAAGCACACCGTCTCAATTTATATTCAATAAGCCAGAATACAACAAAAAATATCAGCGTACCCATTTTCATCGTTCAGAAAAGAAAAACACCCCCTTTAATAACTTAAAAAGGTTTCTCAAAGGAGATAAAAGCAAAAAATTATTTGTTGCTGGTCAAAGTAATTGCGATACAATTGCATTTGCAAATGAATTTAACAAAGATTTGGAAATAAAATATGGCAAATGGGGTAAGAAGCGATATATGTTTTATTGTTAGAAAAGCTAACGATTTACTCTCTAGGTCAATTTGTGGGTAAAGGTGCTGGTGGATCTGTACGACTAATTAGACATAGTACAGATCAAAAGGTATTTGCAGTCAAGCAATTCAGAAAACGAAGTTTAAATGAATCCGAAAAAGAGTACGTCAAGAAAATCACTGCTGAGTTCTGTATTGGGTCTGCGCTGCATCATCCGAATATCATCGAGACATTCGACATCATTAAAGATGGCCAAATCTTTTATGAAATTATGGAGTTTGCTCCCAATGACCTGTTTAATATTGTGATGAGTGGCCAAATGTCTTGTGAAGAAATTGCTTGTTGTTGGCGCCAGTTATTGAGTGGTGTTCAATATATGCATCAGATGGGATTAGCTCATAGAGACCTCAAGTTAGATAATATGGTCTTGGATGAGCGTGGTGTTGTTAAAATCATTGACTTTGGTTGCGCTGTTGTCAACAAATATCCTTTTGATAGTAAAGTACACATGAGCCAAGGCCCCTGTGGTTCAGATCCTTATATTGCCCCTGAACAACTCACCGAGCTAGAATATGATGCGCGACTGACTGACCTATGGTCTTGTGCAATCATCTTTATTTGCATGCACATTCGTCGGTTTCCCTGGAATTTACCCCATCCTGAAAAAGATCAAGCATACAGAAGCTTTGTTAATCCTTCAACTCAAGGCGCAGTGAAGTTATTCAAATCGCTTCCACATGAAGCAAGGCCTATTATTGAACGTATATTAAGCCCTAACCCTTCCCAGAGGTGTTCTTTAGAAGACATCATAAATGATGATTGGGTAAGGGGCATTCCTGTATGTACTATGGCTCATCCAGAAATTTCACATGCTCATCATCTCTTAATCGAGCCAAGTTCACAAGTAAAAGAAAACTGTAATGTCATCGTACTTACATCCCTTGATGAAAAACGCAACGAAACAAAAAAGAAAAAAAAATGTCATTTATTCAAATAGATTGTAAATAATAATAACAAAAATAATGCAACGTGTATTATTCATTATTCTATTTATTTTCTTTCATCAATTAACTTTTCTATTTCTGTCAAATCCTTTACGCCAATAGCTGCCTTTCCTCTTTCCCAATCAACTACAATAGGACACTGAAGTAATTGTGGTTTATCTTGAACCATTTTGAAAGCGTCATGAGAATTTGTAATTTCTTTACTAGCATCTGGTAATAGCATATCCTTCCAAGGTGTTTTACTTTTTAAAAAAATGGCTACTTGTTTTAATTGTGTATCTGTTGGTGGTTGTTTAAACTCATCCATCACATCTATGCGATATTTTTCTTCTCCATCCAGATTTTTTTGTTTGTTCTGTAACATGGCTAAGGCTGCTTTTGAATTATTTGACCTTACATTATGAAACAGTGTGAGAATAGGTAATGAACGAGGTGGTCTAAATGACATGTTCAATTAGAATAAAAAATACAAAAAAAAGGGTATAAAAATGAATTTTGTAATGATGACATATAACGTTATACAATGCTGAATTTAAATCACGCGTATATTTTTATTTTGCATTAATATACATCCTGTACACTGGGGCTGGTACTCTTTAGTAGGCTCTTTAAAAATAATGTCCGCCTGCTCTTTGCTCTTTGCCTCCTGCAAGCTTTCTTTTTTTTGGCTATCTTCAATGCAACCTCATCAATAAAGCGCAGTTCTTAGTGTAACCCAGATCCGAACCTTTCCATTTTATGAACCACTCGTATCTCGTTTGCAAGTTATTGTCAGAGGTTCTTGTCATAAGGTCGTAGGTTGGCTTCTTTATTGAAATGAGCATGTTGTCTGTCAATTGGTGGTTTATTTGAGACTTGGAGATTTGAAATTCCTCAAACTACGATTTCAGAGAATCAATAATGTCATCAGCACAAGTTTTGAGTCTTTTTCTACTATTTGTTGAATGTGCTGTTCATTCTCAGGAGTCAGTGAGTTGGGTCGGCCGGGATTTCTTCGCAACATTTATAAGTTACCTTCCCAGTTTCTTGATAGTGTTTCTACCAGCGTATAGCAGTACGAGGATTAATTCCAAGATCCTTTACATACAAGGTCACTTTTCCTCTTTCCGTAGGACCCTCAATCACTCAGTAAATAAATATCTTTCTGGTTTGGTCGTTCTAGTCATTGTAAACGCCGCTTTCTTGATCATTTCTACAGCATTTTTTATAGTATCTTTTGCTATCACTTCTTTCTCTGCTGGTTTGAGACTTAAGTGGGGCTTTTGACTCGTTATGGTTTCGAATACTACGTTTGGATCACTGATTTTGGTTAATACACCTTCCATCGGATCGAAAACTCTCTCTCCATCCTTATTGTAGACATTATCGTGTCCGTCTTCATAAAAAAAATTTTTTGTCATGTTATTCAATTGTTGGAGCGAAAGGAAAGAGATAAGCTTTCACATCTTATCTAACAATAATCCCTCAGTAACGCCAGTTTGACTTTGCCCAAAAAGACAAAGTAAAATTTTAAAAGCGACAATCATTTGCTAACAAAATACCAAGCTTTTTTAAGGTAGCGCTATTTATTTTGTTTAAACGTTATATTTTTTTTTAATTCTTGTGCTAGGGCAAAACCACGAAAGTGAGGTTCATACTGATTCTGGTTTATTGCTGGTTGAAAACGTTATATTTTTTTTTTGTAAATAAATAATTTATTTTTATTTATAAAATATAATATAACAGGAGTCACACGTCTGAGAGCAGTGTGAACCAAAAGAAACAGAGTTTAAGCGATGGAACATGCTAGTCAAGGTCAAGCCTGCTCCTTTTGAGGGTGGCAAAATGCGACATAGCATGAATGACCAACTGCTTATCAATAAAAGGAAAGCCGTCAATAGTAAATCTTTAATGGACACGCCATATAACAGAGAGCACGCAGCAGCTGAGAGTCCAGAGATCAGTGTTGTCGACAAAAGGAACCAATGAAAAGACCAAAGAATTGAGCACACATCATCTTGAGTGAAAGTGAGGTGTGGACTAAAAAAACGTTATATTTTATTAAAGGTCCAATTGAGCGCTAAAAAATAAAACAAATAAGTGTCCGCCCGGACCAGATCAATCCGTTTGGAGGTTTGATGTTTAGAAAAAAAAACCCCCTTCGGGTTCAAGGGTAAAAAATGTGAAAGGAAAGTAGGGTGTATAGAGAGACATACAAAGTTAGTTAAGTTGTTTCAGCCATTCAATTAGTTTTTGGCCATGAGGTGTCTTGCATGGGATGGTTGTATAGTGTTGTAGTTGATCTAATTCATGGAGGATAGAACATATAACGGGGCCATCGACAGGTCCAGGACAAAGCAATACTAGAGGGAACAAATGTGTATGTCGGAAGTATATTCAAAAGGAAAGATATAGGGTCAGCTATTGCTTCAGACATACAGAGACGGCGATGCATATTTAGGTAGCTGATGACGTGACGTCTTGACAGGTTGTTGTTGGGATGGTAAGGGCAGGGTTTGGGAGCACCACCTGGCAATCAACCAAGGCGCCATCGTATACATCGACTTCTTTCTTCATGAGTCATTGGTAGCCACAAGATAGGGTCGAGAGTGATTGTTGGTCGACAGCTGGAAAGTAGTTTGGAGTTCTTACCTTGGATCTGTTTTTCAAGGTTAGAGTGAAGAAATTTCTTTTTTATTGCTCTAAAGCCTCGGGTATCTAAGTCGGCTATTGTCGGCGGCATCAATTTCCACAGAGCAGTTTTTGATAGTTTATACCATTGATGACCTCTGGTGTACTGTATATGTGGCATTAAGCGATACAGCAGTGTGTCCTCAGGTAAAGATAATGAACGAAAGAGGAATTGGGCTTGCAGGATAGCTACTCTTTCTCTCATTGTGGGTAACTTAGCCAAATGGAGCATCACCTTGGTGGAAGTTTTTCTAGACTCGCCGTAGATCTTACATATGCATTTGTCTTGTGCCTCTTCTAAAGATTTCAGCTGAGTATGATTGAAACAGTTGATAGCTATGCCATACTCCATTTGTGGCCGAACTATTTGAGCATAAAATCGAGAGTATAGGAGCTTGGAGACTCCAGATGGGTTTACCGCAATAGAAGATAGGACATTCATCGTAGACGGCCATTTATTTTTCGGAAATTGCCATTTATTTTTTCAGAGCGGACAAAATTTATCATGCATCCTGTATAACAAGAAGTTGCAAGTAAATTTAATGAACCGTATCTACATAGATAACCTATATGATTAATGAACTTTCCAAATATAGAAAAGTAAAGAACAGTTGAATTTTATTAATTTTTTTTGCCATACCTCCCCCCTTTTTTTTAAAGAAAAAAATAGAACAGTCTCAAGGTTGGATAAAAAATGTGCTGAAAAAGCATTTGTAGAATAAGCATATAATGCATTGAAAGCTATAGCTGCTTGGATTTTCTTTTAACAGTTATTCAGTCAGGAAATAAATCACATTTTTAAAACTAAAGGAATACACATATCTGCTGTTTTTAAAGACTAAGATTATTTTACAGACCAAGTTTAGTTTGGATTACAGGCAAACAAAGGCGCTTTTATAAAGCTTTCCAATAAAAAACCTGATGCTCTACCAACGAATGTTTCGCTTTAATAAAGGGTTGATGCACCACGATACAAACTTAGACAGCTCTTAGACCTTGACTTGGTGGTTGAGACGAGTATCTAAAACGTCAATATCCCTTGAAAAACCAGCAACCTTATATCTACGTAGCGAATATCAGTTTTGGCTCATGAACTAAATATTTTACTATCTGGATGGATTTAATTTACTACATTACTTGAAAAATGTCAGAGAGTAGAAGACAAAGGAATGAGGTCGACAAAAAAAAAAAGTACTGGACATCAGATTGTTAAAATTAATCGAACCCGCTAAAAATAACACAAATAATGCGACTTTAAAAAACCATTTTGACTATTCACCTGAATTCCCAGAGCAAGTACTTACGCTGCACTCGAGGAGACTAGTTTATGGTTACACAATGGTGTTAATCAAGCAAATAATATCCTTCATTAGCTGTTCGGCCTTCCGTAATTTTTAAATGTAAATGGAATAGGTTGGTCAATACTTGCATAAGATCATAAAATAGTAGTCAGATTTCATTAAGATATAGAACTGCTTTCATAAATTTGATCATCAAAATCTTTAGATCGACCTTTGTTACTTTAATATAGTAGGGTATGGCTATCTGTTTTCTATCAAGGACTTTCATCGACTTTTTTTTTATACAACCGCTACATAGTACAAGGATCAAGGAACTATTTATATGTATTGATTAGTATATCAAAATAATCTTATGTGAATCAAATACCTATAACAAGTAAATAAGATTCTTATTAAAACAAGAGCTAATCTATGTTAGACTTTAACATGTAGGCTTATATTTTACTTTTATTTAGTAACAATCGATTTAGATATATTTGTGATACTTTCGCTGATCATTTAACATCATATTGGCCATTTTCAATAAAGTAAATAAAAAAAGAAGGAATATCCATCTATCAATTTACTATTAAAATGAAAAATAACTAATCTATTTGTTTTAGATTATGAATGTGTTTATAAAGGTAGTTTTTTTTTTTTTTTTTTTTTACAAATTGTTGAAGATCATGAACAATGCATTGAAAGTTTAAATAATAAGACTGTTAATAAAAGACATGCCTATAGCAAGGGCAAAAGTAGAAATGAACAGGGTCTCTCTATACCTTGTACAAGATTATAACTATCAATTGTATGCTTTACTCCTAACACGACATTTTTGCACAAAGTATGCTTTCCTCAGTTGTAATGCTTGGATCTAGAAGCAGAAATCTTATTTCCTGTTCTTTATAAAACCTATAAACTTGATTATCAGAAAGGAGATTAAATATAAGGAACAGCTAAAGAAGTAATAAATACTATTTTTCTTTACCACATGTGTGGGCATATCAATTAGCCCTCATTTGGTTGAATAATGTTTTTAGACTCGCTCAAATTCTTGGCAACCTTATTTCGGCTTCATTTTTAGGTATTTGAGGTGACACCCATTTATCATTCCGATGATCTGTTACTTTTAAGTTGAATTTAATGAGTAAACATCATTAAATAAGGGGACCCTTATTTTATATATATCTGATATTCATTCAAAAAGCTTATTATATATTTATTTGGTGGATTTCAGATTAAAAACTACATAAAAAAAATTTTTTTTGTTCTTTTAATTTGAATAAATCTGCCAAGACGATTACATTTCCCAATGTTAATGCAGATGCTTGGGTTATATGGGAATAAAGAACAAAAGTCATATTATAGGGATACAAATACAAATATAAAAGCAGTCTAGCTTTAGCACATTAATATCATCAAAAAGCCAAGATTCAACTATTATGATTACCATCTTTTAAGAAGCCATAAACTAATTAGTATCATGTTTAAGGGATCATCATTGTTTCACATAATGACGTTTTCAATGAAAATGATTTTCATATTGAAGCTCAGATTTTTTTAACAGTGAAACCATGTTATTAATGTACATTTCTTCTTGTTTTCAATTTAAAAAAGAAGCATACTGTTCATGACATACAGCGGCACGAGGTTCAGAATTTTATTATTGATAGCATCATTTACTTTTTTTATTGCCTTTTGTTTGTACTCTGCTTCAAATAAGATATCAGTGACAAACACAAAAGTTGAAAATGATGTTGACAGCAGCCTATTTAGACAACAAAAAATAACCAAAGATGTTTGTAATACAGCTATTGTCATCAGAAACACAGACCCAAACCACACAAGAGCTCATATCGACTTCTGGAAACGGCTAAGCGACAAGACAATGGATGTATATAGAAAGCGCTGGCAGCGATTTATTACATCTGTTAATGAAGAAAGCAGCGTACCAAATTTTATAGGAAAAGGCATCGTTCTTGTGGCTGGTAACAGAGATACATTTCAGCGCGCGTTGACAACCATAAAGCTTCTAAGACATATGCATCACTGTAATTTGGATATTGAAGTGTGGCACTTATCTGATGAAAAGCCCTCTGCTCTTATGATAAATGAATTGACAGCTCTGGGCGCTACTGCAAGAGATTTATCGTATTCAAATTTGCCCCGACCGATTGAACATAGAAGAGATGCTGACAAACAGTAATAAGAAAAATAGAAAAAATAATATAATACCAGTATATTTACGCATATGTTTCTTAGATTCCAAATTAAAGCTGCAGCAATCATTAATTCAGCATTCAAAGAAGTCTTGTATTTGGACTCTGATAATATTCCTGCTCGTGATCCAACCTTTTTATTTGACACACCAGAATATAAAAAGACTGGAGCCTTGTTTTGGCCTGACTTTTGGTATTCATAATTTACGCATCTTTTTATATTCTTTCCCATACATATCTACATTTTAAAATAGGAAAACACATGGAGAGAATAAAATCTTTGAGATTTTACAAATATCTTGTAATGATGAATGGGAACAGGAGGTACATATATATATATATATATATATATATATATATGAATATTAATATAATCTTACAGTCTGGACAAATGGTCATCAATAAAGAAAAATCATGGCTACCTCTTCAATTGGCTTGGTATATGCAGGATCAATATGAAATATATTTTCAATTTTTAAATGGGGATAAAGATACATTTAAATATGCTTGGCAAGCATTAAGTGCACCATATCATATGGTTGAAACATTTCTTGGTATGGCAGGTACAATGGTAGGTGACCGTTTTTGTGGACATACTATGATTCAATACTATCCATCAATTACAGAAGATTATCTACTTTTTGTTCACGCAAACTTGCTTAAAATAACAGATAAACAAAATTTTATAAAGCCAAGCCCCGGAATGCCCAACAATATTGAGCATCCTTGGGACCTAGTAAAACGCTCTACATTTTCACATTCAAACACATGGATTAAGCCAGAATTCTATGTTTCTGGAAACGGACAAGCATGTATGGACTTTACTCATCGTGAAGGTGAACCGGATGCAATTACGGAAAGTTTTGATAGAATCTTGCCAGAATTACAAAACAACTATTTTAAATTTGGTGGTATCGGTGGAGAAACAAGGCAATAAAATGAATATTTATTAATTAGTATTTGAAGCGTTTATAAATCGTTTTTTAATACAATATTAAATGACTAATTTGCTTGATATTCATAAGCACATGTTTTTGTTTATAGTTGTAATCCATACTAAAAGGTTATTGTTACGCCTTCTATAAACAAAAAGAGCTAAAAAATTCGAAGTCCAAGAGTACGTTGCAGAACAACAATTGGTCGTAGTTAGCATTGACAAATATAAGTCTAGATACAAGGCTTCAATTAAAACAAAATAAAGTATAAGTTTATTTAAATAAGATCATACAATCAAGTCCAATTAAACATATTCTTTTAGAATATATATTGTATTAATGAGAGTTCTTTGATAAGAAAAAAAGCATCAACTAAAGTAACAAAATCTTTTCTTTTTGTCAGAAATTCAATCCAACGTCAGGAATATTTCTAATCTTTCACATAACTGAAATAATGCGTAAAATAACGTTATTCAAATCAGTGAGGAATTCCCAGAATAAAAGATAATCTATGACAGATATACAAAAGAACAAATGAAAAGTTTCTATAATCATAATTAGAGATAACGCTTGATAAAGTACCTGAAGATTAAAAGAACGCTTACAATAGAAGATATCAAGCCACTCACTCAATAAGTTATAAATACCTGCCTTCAATTAGAATAATTTTTACTTTAGAATTTAAACTAAAATAAAGATCAGTCTCAAAAAGTACACAGACTGTTTTTTGTTCTTTGTTTTTATTTTTCTTAATTACTGTTATATCCACACAACTAATAAAGTGAACATTCATGGATAAACTTGGATACTACGGAATTATAGTCTAACCAGATCTCTATTAATCAATGTGAGACTTCTGCAATAGCCAATCTTGCTCTGTTATCCTAATAGCGTTCTAAAGACCATATCGGAACCTGATTATAACAACAGCAGTTCAATCCTATTCTATCATTATCGTTAGATCAATAATTATTTACTTCATTGACTCTTGATTCGTCAAGAAGACAGTGGCTATTGATTATCCACTATCCTTCCTTTATCTTCCATATCATTCTTTTAACCGATCAATTGAAATAGCGGTAAAGGCACAGATATTCAAAAAGTATAAATACCTTCAATGTTTTTTTTATTAATAAAGCGATATAATCTTTAGTTTTATAACTATTGTCTTTTTGTAGTTTTTGTCTCATATTTCATACAGTCACACCAAATTAATCTTGGGACAAAAAATAGAAACAAAATTTTGAAAAAATATAGCATGTAATTCCAAGACCAATTCATACCTGTATACTTAAGCTTGGGATTTCAAGTTTTGAGAAAAGAAAGATTCACATGTTTATTTTAAAAATATATTCATAAAATAACTTTCAATATTCTGTTGCGCCGCCTTTAGCTTTGATAACTGCTTCATACCGTCTCTTCATACTTCGAACTAATCGGTCTGCAAACTCATCATCCATTCTTTCCCATTCTTCTCGTAGAGCCGCCTTCAGTTGCTCCAAGTCTTTGACCGACGACCTTTTTGTCTCAATTCGCCTTTCAAGAGCATTCCAAACATGCTCAATGGGGTTCAAATCATGGCTTTCAGCAAGCCAGTATTCAAAACCCTTGATTTGGTGGGCCTCCTTCCACCATCGAGCACAACCACCTATGTGACAGGAAGCACCATCCTCTTGGAAGATAAAATCCCTCTTCTGATGTGCCGTGACATTTGTAAACCAAGGACGAAACCTATTGGCCAAAATATTGATATATATTTCTTGGTCAACGGAAGTGGTATCAATAATTTCTAAAGGTCCGAAACCTCCTCCCCAAAAACATCCCCAAACCGTAGCACCACCTCCACCCCACTTGACTGTGGATATTATATTTCTTTCGTCATAACGCTCTCCTTCCTCCCTGAGCACTCTTTTTCCGCGTTTACTGCCTTTTGTACAAAAGCGCGACTCATCAGACGAAACAACGCTTCTCCATTGGTCTTCGGTCCAATTGAGGTGTTCCTTCGCCCAGCGAAGCCTGCTTTTACGATGCCTTGCAGTCAATCTAGGCTTGTGAGCTGCTCTGTACGATTTGAAGTCAAGTCGATCCACATACGATCGAAGGATTCCTATGCTAACAAAAACATTCAGCTTTGCTAATTCCATATTTATTTCTTTGAGGCAAAAGGATCCTCTCTAATTATCCTGTTCAAGTGCCTTTCAGTTCTTTCATTTATTTTCAATGGACGACCTGTTTTCTTGTGAGGTAAAGGGCTGCCATAGTTATCAATTTTGGTTTTTATATCTTGCATAGTAGACTAGCTCAATCCAACGAGCTCTGCAATCTCTCTAATCGAGTGATGTGTTCTAAAAAGATAAAAAAAACCTCTCATGCTTTACTTTTGTTTCATCTTCAGATATTATTAAAGGTCAGGTGTAGTTTATGGTGATTCGAGCTGACATGTTTTTTTAGTGAATTGCTGGATGAGAAAAAGACAACTTCATTTTGTTATGAGGCTAAAATTATCTTCAATAAATTTCTTGTCCGAAAATTAATTTGGTGTCATTGTAAACCGTTTGTCCAGTAATCCCTTACGTTACAGTTAATACAACTATTTTGATATTTCAAATAATAGCAAGTATTTAAAATGAAGACAGCTCAAAGAAAAGCAATCGACTACAATAAAGACACAATTCGATATTTACATATCATTTTTATTTTATTTATACTTTCAATAGATAATATGTATTTATACAAATAAGTTTATTATAATAATGGTTTTTTCCTAAAATCACTCATTTTCAATAAAATGAAGTATGACCAAGAGCTGTCATTAATATTCAAAGATAAAATTAATGTTTTATGCATGCTTTTGACAATAAATAATTAATTGTTTTATGACTTCAATATTGGTACAAAGGTGAACTGTTGAAGTGTAAATCTTTTGATTCTTTTATGTACACCCTTGGTAATTTGATTAGTGTGTTTGTCTTAAAGTTGTCACACAAATTTGATACATTTTCATGACCTTTTAATCTTCTTGTTTTTATCTTCATGTTTTCAATGTGAGAGTCTTTTAACTCTTCAATTGCTTTACATGATTCCATAATTGATGTCTGAAAATATTAGTCGTAAAAAGTAATACAGATTTATCAAAATACACTTACTCTTAGCTGCCAGAAATTATCGATTAATTGCCGTAATTGCTCTTCTGAAGTGTTGGCGTTTGTTGGTACGACCACTGACCCAATACAAGTAGATAGATAAATTTCCTCAGCTGGCATAGATACTCTCCATATTCTGATTTTCGTAGCTAAAGTGTCGACGAAAATTTTGATAAGCATGTTTAAGTTTTAGATTTAAAAAAAGATACATACGAGTTGCTTGTATAAAAAAAACTCCAATTTTTTTGAACAAACTAAAATCACCATAAAAGAACTCACGACCAATAGTGTGAAGCATAGCCACAAGACCAAAGCCAGATTTTATATTATCATTTGTTTCCTTTTGATCATTTGTAATGAGTAATGGACCTGTAGTCTCTAATATACCCATTTCCAAGTGATTTTTTGTATTTTTTATAATGCCGTCGGCATTGTAGTAATGGCTATTGTCGTTTTTTAATAATTTCAATTCTTTTGACATCGCCTCCAGCTTTATTTCTCCTACGGAAAATTTAGTGTTGGATATGGTTTTGCACAATGATTGGAGAATTGGCCATAAGATTAGGTGGTTGTAGCTAATTTCTAACTTGTAAGCATCGCTGTCTTCAACAAACAAGCCTTCAGCACTACAATTAAAGAAGTTAGATGGATGTTATGGTGATCAAACAGTGATTATGACTTACAATAATGAAACCACTTTAAGGAAGAAACGTTTAATTATGTTCTTCGAAAAAAAAGCTGGTTCCACAGCTTTGACTAAAGTTTCTTCTACTAATGATTCTTCTCCAACAGCCTATAATAAATTGAATACTATGAATATAGCTACTATAATGTCCTAGTTGATATCTTTATTTACAATAATATCAAAAATATTGTTATAGAATTCAGCGTCCTCATAAAGAGGGCTGATGTCCTTTTTTTGGCTTGCAAGAGTCATTTCTATCAAATCTTTGGGATAATACTTGGATGTGTTTTTGGACTTTATACGCTTGTCCACCTGTATAAAATTCAAATGATCCAAGCTATATAAAGAGTTATTACATAAATTCTATATCTGGAATATAATTTTATCAGTTTTAATGATAAATACCTATATTGATTGATGTTGTCTTCTTTCATCAATTCCAGTACTTTTGTCCATACTTCCCAAATGTTCACATCTACATCTTCAATTACTACAATTTTTTCTTCTTCTTCTGCGATTCCCTATACAAAAAAATTAAATATGTATCTATACTGTAAGTCCATCGATTACTAACACTGCTAAAATCCCAACAAGGCTCTTTTCCTTCTTCTTCATTATCTTCTCCTTCTAAGCACAATTTGTTCTCATTTGTATCTTCTTTTACTTTTCTTTTCTTTGATCCTTGGAGTTTCTCTGAACCATGAGCTTCCATTATGGACGTCGTACAATAATTCACGTTGTGGAAGTTGTTGCTGACAACAGTTTGTTCTTTGTTTTTGTTCTTTTTTTTTTTTTTACTTTAGTAAATTATGTATTGGATGTATATAGTTGCTTATACCTTGTAATCGTTGATATTTAATAATTTTGTAACGTATTTCTTAACCTCTTCGTTTCTCAATTTGGTTTTAATCTCATTCATGATTTGACAGTATTGACTAAAGATCTTATTTGCACCTAAAGGGCTACCGGATTTGTCAGTTCCAAGGCGAAATTGTAAACAATCTTCAAATTTCCAGTTTGATAGAGTATTGTCCTTAAAGAATTGAAACTCTGTTTTCTCTGGTAATGGAATTTTTGCGTTCAGGTTAAGCATTTTGTTTAGGACAACAAAGGGGACAAAACTTGCTTCTGTATTTTTTTTCAGAGAGTAATGCATTTTGTTTGAAAAATAAAAATGGATAAATTCAAACCTACGGAATTTGGCGTTTAAATATAAATGTCGAAACCTCAAAAATGACTGGCCCACAACCTGCTGCTAACACGATGACATCTCACTTGGAAGCTATATTCTCAGGTGATCAACAATGCAATAATGCTACTTTACCTAATTTATCTTTTACAATTGATTGCCCTATCATCACTGACGACATAGTTTCTGCGATTCGCTCCTTGCCTGTCAAAAAGGTCCCCGGTGTAGATCATCTGCTTATCGAAATGTTACAGCCTATACAGCTCCTACTAACGCCGATCCTTCTCGTACTATTTCAAATGTGTTGGTCCTGGTCTTATGTTCCACAGTCATGGCGTATTGCCCAGATCGTCCCTATACACAAGAAAGGTTTACCATCTGAACTAGACAATTTCCGCCCTATTAGCCTGACAACCATCTTTAGGAAAATTCCGGAACGCCATATACAAGAAAATCTATGAGAATACTTTAAAGTCAATCAAGCAAAGTGGAAGAAACAAAACCTTTACCGTTCTCTATTTTAGTAAGTATCAGTCAGCAGATATTGATTCGGCGCATTCTGAAGCGACAGCAAAAAGTTTTTTTTTGTCGTAGGTTGATGATTACAAGAAGCCATCTGCAATGAGACGAAGATAATACCCGATGCGATCTTGATTGACAACTTTATGACTAGAAAGTGACCTGATATGATGGGTTTCTTCATCATATTCAAGATTAAAGCCTTTTAAAGCAAGAAGATACTAATTTGCTACGTTTTGGAACTGTTTAGATTTGATGAATCGTTTTGCTATAGCTGCGTAAACATCGTCAGAGCTCATGTCAATTTTAAAAAAATATAGTGTAGAAATTTTAATAGGGTCCAAGTTAATAGGAATCATAAAGTGAAATCCTCACAAAAGGTATTAAATACTTAGCTCCGATCTATTAAAATTAATCCAATACCCCTCTACCGTTGGGTTTGTTCTAACGGTCCTGTAAACTTTCTACTAAATCTTAAAAACTTATCTTCTATTAAAATTTCCTATTAAATTTGAAAGTCCTGTAAATAAGGCGATAGTTTACAGGAAAATGTTAGGATCGTTGATTTGCGTTAGAACATCCTCCATAAGGTCGAGCACTTTTATTCCTTGTTCTTCATGAGCATTTTCCTGTTCAGCTTCATAAAGGAAAGTATTTTTCATTGCCAAGTTTCGAAACAAAAAGTGAAAAAAAAGGGCCTCATTTTTAAATCTTAAGTGTGTGCATAATTTTTCTGACCAATTTGATTTAACCTAACTGTGACACTTCCCTTTACTCAAAAGGACAGATCTTCTTGGCAAATGAACAAACAGATTTTACTTTGGGACAATTATCTTTGTTTAAACGTTAAATTTTATTAAAGGTCCAATTGAGCGCTAAAAAATAAAACAAACAAGTGTCCGCGTGGACCAGATCAATTCGTTTGGAGGTTTGATGTTTAGAAAAAAAAAACCCCCCTTCAGGCTCAAGGGTAAAAAATGAGAAAGGAAAGTAGGATACATAGAGAGGCATACGAAGTTAGTTGAATTGTCTTAGTCAATCAATTAGTTCTTGACCATGAGGTGTCTTGCATGGGATGGTTGTATAGTGTTGTAGTTGATCTAATTCATGGAGGATAGAACATATAACGGGGCCATCGACAGGTCCAGGACAAAGCAATACTAGAGGGGACAAATGTGCGTGTCGGAAGCATATTCAAAAGGAAAGATATATGGTCAGCTATTGTTTCAGGCATACAGAGACGGCGATGCATATTTAGGTAGCTGATGACGTGACGTCTTGACAGGTTGTTGTTGGGATGTCGAGGGTAGGGTTTGGGAGCTCCACCTGGCAACCAACCAAGGTGCCATCGTATACATCGACTTCTTTCTTCATGAGTCATTGGCAGCCACAAGATAGGGTCGAGGGTGATTGTTGGTCGACAGCTGGATAGTAGTCTGGAGTTCTTACCTTGGTGATGTATCCATCATTCATAACTCGATATGAAAATAGTATTAATAAGCTACATGCAAAATATATCCAATAGATAGACTACAGGTTAATTCGGATAATCTTCATTAAGGATAAGATGCTGCGTAATTGCACGGTTAAATTACATTAAATCCAGGAACTAAATCACAGTCAGCCACAGTCAATTATATACGAGCATTCGATGACAAATATAACAATAGAAGGACACGTAACCCTTATCTATTTGTCATCAGCTAGACCATACTCATTAATTATTAATCCATGACATGAAATATTATCCGTGTATGAAAAGTATAAATAGAGTACAATTTTCTTATTAAATAAAACAATCTCTTTATCGAGTCTCGTCCTCTCTTGTTCCTTTTATTCTCTTGGATAAATCACTTGGATCTGTTTTTCAAGGTTAGAGTGAAGAAATTTCTTTTTTATTGCTCTAAAGCCTCGGGTATCTAAGTCGGCTATTGTCGGCGGCATCAATTTCCACAGAGCAGTTTTTGATAGTTTATACCATTGATGACCTCTGGTGTACTGTATATGTGGCATTAAGCGATACAGCAGTGTGTCCTCAGGTAAAGATAATGAACGAAAGAGGAATTGGGCTTGCAGGATAGCTACTCTTTCTCTCATTGTGGGTAACTTAGCCAAATGGAGCATCACCTTGGTGGAAGTTTTTCTAGACTCGCCGTAGATCTTACATATGCATTTGTCTTGTGCCTCTTCTAAAGATTTCAGCTGAGTATGATTGAAACAGTTGATAACTATGCCATATTCCATTTGTGGCCGAACTATTTGAGCATAAAATCAGGAGCATAGGAGCTTGGAGAATCCAGATGGGTTTACTCCAATAGAAGATAGGACATTCATCGTAGACATGGCTTTGAAAATATTGCTTTGTACAAGCTTCTCCGGATCAAGGTGGCCGCCTGGTTTGAAGGGTATTCCTAGGTAAGTAAAAGTTGTCGCTTGCGGTAGAACTTGGTCATAGATAGCATATTCTATTGTCTGTGGTTGATTATCCAAAATGACACATTTTGAAGGACTCCACCGGTATCCCATTTGTATACTATGTTCTTCGCATTCTCGTAGTATATCAGCCATTGTTGATCTGTTGGCTATCAAAACCACATCGTCCGCGTAAAGTAAGCAATTCAAGAGTGGTGCTAAATATAATGAGGGTGTATCATCCTCTATAGCTTGATGGCGTAGGTATACCGGAAGTTGATTTATATATACCGAGTAAAGGTAGGGCGAGAGGATGGATCCTTGGAGTACTCTAGTCTTTGGATGGAAACGCCTAGAAGTTGCATTTGAGAGGAGCACTTCTATCTGGACTTCATCAAACAAGTTGCGTAGAAGACCTAGGAGTGGAGGCGATACATAAGGCTGTAAGACCTTCCATATATAGTTCCTGTCGACAGTATCATAGGCGGATTTTATATCCAGAAAGGCTAGTACGGGCTTGGTATGATAATGTGAACGCAGTATATGGCAGATTTCTGCAAGGCAAAGAGCTTGATCTACCGCACCACGGGATTCTCTGAAACCGCCTTGTGTAATGTCAAGTGGGTATCCGTTAGTTTGCAAGCTATATTGTATGCAACGTTTCAAGGTCTTTCTAAAGATAGAAATTAGACTGATAGGTCGGTAATTACTCGGTTCGTCAGTGGAGCCTTATTTATATATCGGGACAACTTGAGCAACACTCCAAAATTGTCGAGTGTAAGACCACATCCAGCATAAACGGAAGAGCGAAAGAAGGATCGATATTAGTAGAGGTTGTATAGATCGTAGCATTTCATTCCGGAGGTGATCTACGCTAGGTGCTTTCTTCGTTGGTAAGTTTTCCAATGGTTGTTGTATAGCGGTAAAAATAATTCAGAAAAACGTAGAAACCAAAATAAAGAAACAGTTTGAGTACTTTTTGAAATTGAGATATATTTCAGTTTAAGTTAAAGTAAAAATTATTCTAATTGAGGGCAGGTATTTCTATCTTATTGAGTGAGTGGCTTGATATCTTCTATAGTGATCGTTCTTCTAATCTTCAGGTACTTTATCAAGTGTCATCTCTAATTACGATTATGAAAACTTTTCATTTGTTCTTTTGTATGTCTGTCATAGATCATCTTTTATTCTGAGCATTCCTCACTGATTTGAATAACGTTATTTTACGCGTTATTTCAATTATGTGAAAGATTAGCAGTATTCCTGACATTGGATTGGATTTGGTTATTTTAGTTGATACATCTTCTTATCAAAGAACTCTCATGAATACAATACATATTCTACAAGAATATGTTTAATTGGAATTGATTGTATGGTCTTATTTAAATAAACTTATATTTTATTTTAATTATGATCTTGTATTAAGACTTATATTTATTACTGTCAACTACAATCAGTTAATGTTATACAACATCTATAATTAATTCTGACAAAAAGGTTAAAAAAAGGGATGGAAAAAGATGAAAAAAATATTGTAAGTAAACTCAAGGCACAGAAAGTCAAAATATAATAATGAGGCTTTGCCTAAGAATATAACAGAAAAAAAAAAAAAAAAAAAGAAAAAACGAGTTTTAATTTCACAATGGAGGTTTTCGTTTTAAACATCAGTTTTTTTTTCCTTTTTAGTATGCTCATCTTTGGCGTAAAAAAACAAAAGTTGATTTTTTATATATGATAGCTTCTTTTAAAGTTATAAACCAATTACATATATGATTCTTATGCTTATACTACATTTTCAGTACAGAATCTATGCTTTTGAGTGATTTACACTATGTGGAAAAATTATTCGCGCATTTTATAAAAAAAAATTGGCACATTTTCTAACCAAATTTGACGACTGTCTTAATCGTAGGTCTATTTAATAAACTTGCGCATTTCGCGTATAAGTAATGTGTGAATTCTTTAAAAAAAGTGCGCTAAATTGATTTTGTTTGGTGTGTGATTCTTTATTTAAAAAGTACGCTAATTTTTTTTTATAAAATGCGCGAATAATTTTTCCACATAGTGTATTAAGTTTTGAAAAATAGCGGTCTTGAAATTCGAGTAACATTTGGCATTATTTGTAGTGGCTGACTGAGTCTGACGTCCATGTACTGTATTCACTGTGATACAGTATTTAAATTCCATATATTGCGTCATACTTTTGTACATTCTGAAAAATAAATTATAGAATATCATTTTTTGCTTCTTTGCCTTACAATGATCATGACTAGGATTTACATTAATTTGTTTATCGACGAACCGGTTAGCCTACCAAGGAACTTTGGAAGGTAGGACTTAGCCCGTCTGCTTAATCCTTTGAACTTGGACTCTTTCCAGAGTCGACAGTAGTCCTTCAGTTTTACTGATCGGCGGTTATTGGAATTAATATTGTCATTGTTCTGGCTTTCATCAGATGAGTAGCAAACCATGACTAGGATTTACATTAATTTGTTTATCGACGAACCGGTTAGCCTACCAAGGAACTTTGGAAGGTAGGACTTAGCCCGTCTGCTTAATCCTTTGAACTTGGACTCTTTCCAGAGTCGACAGTAGTCCTTCAGTTTTACTGATCGGCGGTTATTGGAATTAATATTGTTTACTATGGAAATCTGATGAGTTTTTATTCGTTTTAATTTTAGGAGATAAAGAAGCCTTCTCTCTATATCTATTCATAAAGATTGAAATAACTACGTAAAATTTTTTTTATATTATTTCTATTTTTGAACTTGGAGATGGCTTTGCTTTGTTTGGTTTCAAGTAATATTTTACACTCTAATTAATTATATAATCACACCGAATAAATTTTAGGAAGCAAAGTTTTTAAAAAATATGGCATGTAATTTCAAGTCTGATTAATACATCGGAACTTAAGCTTGGGATTTCAAATTTTGAGAAAAGAGAGGTTCAGATGCTTATTTCAAAATTATGTCCATAAAATAATTTTCAGCATTCTGTTGCGCCGCTTTTAGCTTTAGTAATTGTCTCATATTGCTTTTTCATGCTTCGAACTAGTCGGTCGGCAAACTCATCATCCATTCTTTCCCATTCTTCTCGTAGAGCCACCTTCAAGTGCTCCAAGTCTTTGACCGACGACCTTTTTCTCTCAATTTGTCTTTCAAGAGCATTCCAAACATGTTCAATGGGGTTCAAATCAGGGCTTTGAGCAGGCCAGTACTCAAACCCCCTGATTGGGTAGGTTTCCTTCCACCATCGAGCACAACCACCTATGTGACAGGAAGCACCATCCTCTTGGAAGATAAAATCCCTCTTCTGATGTGCCGTGACATTTGTAAACCAAGGACGAAACCTATTGGCCAAAATATTGATATATATTTCTTGGTCAACGGAAGTGGTATCAATAATTTCTAAAGGTCCGAAACCTCCTCCCCAAAAACATCCCCAAACCGTAGCACCACCTCCACCCCACTTGACTGTGGATATTATATTTCTTTCGTCATAACGCTCTCCTTCCTCCCTGAGCACTCTTTTTCCGCGTTTACTGCCTTTTGTACAAAAGCGCGACTCATCAGACGAAACAACGCTTCTCCATTGGTCTTCGGTCCAATTGAGGTGTTCCTTCGCCCAGCGAAGCCTGCTTTTACGATGCCTTGCAGTCAATCTAGGCTTGTGAGCTGCTCTGTACGATTTGAAGTCAAGTCGATCCACATACGATCGAAGGATTCCTATGCTAACAAAAACATTCAGCTTTGCTAATTCCATATTTATTTCTTTGAGGCAAAAGGATCCTCTCTAATTATCCTGTTCAAGTGCCTTTCAGTTCTTTCATTTATTTTCAATGGACGACCTGTTTTCTTGTGAGGTAAAGGGCTGCCATAGTTATCAATTTTGGTTTTTATATCTTGCATAGTAGACTAGCTCAATCCAACGAGCTCTGCAATCTCTCTAATCGAGTGATGTGTTCTAAAAAGATAAAAAAAACCTCTCATGCTTTACTTTTGTTTCATCTTCAGATATTATTAAAGGTCAGGTGTAGTTTATGGTGATTCGAGCTGACATGTTTTTTTAGTGAATTGCTGGATGAGAAAAAGACAACTTCATTTTGTTATGAGGCTAAAATTATCTTCAATAAATTTCTTGTCCGAAAATTAATTTGGTGTCATTGTAAACCGTTTGTCCAGTAATCCCTTACGTTACAGTTAATACAACTATTTTGATATTTCAAATAATAGCAAGTATTTAAAATGAAGACAGCTCAAAGAAAAGCAATCGACTACAATAAAGACACAATTCGATATTTACATATCATTTTTATTTTATTTATACTTTCAATAGATAATATGTATTTATACAAATAAGTTTATTATAATAATGGTTTTTTCCTAAAATCACTCATTTTCAATAAAATGAAGTATGACCAAGAGCTGTCATTAATATTCAAAGATAAAATTAATGTTTTATGCATGCTTTTGACAATAAATAATTAATTGTTTTATGACTTCAATATTGGTACAAAGGTGAACTGTTGAAGTGTAAATCTTTTGATTCTTTTATGTACACCCTTGGTAATTTGATTAGTGTGTTTGTCTTAAAGTTGTCACACAAATTTGATACATTTTCATGACCTTTTAATCTTCTTGTTTTTATCTTCATGTTTTCAATATGAGAGTCTTTTAACTCTTCAATTGCTTTACATGATTCCATAATTGATGTCTGAAAATATTAGTCGTAAAAAGTAATACAGATTTATCAAAATACACTTACTCTTAGCTGCCAGAAATTATCGATTAATTGCCGTAATTGCTCTTCTGAAGTGTTGGCGTTTGTTGGTACGACCACTGACCCAATACAAGTAGATAGATAAATTTCCTCAGCTGGCATAGATACTCTCCATATTCTGATTTTCGTAGCTAAAGTGTCGACGAAAATTTTGATAAGCATGTTTAAGTTTTAGATTTAAAAAAAGATACATACGAGTTGCTTGTATAAAAAAAACTCCAATTTTTTTGAACAAACTAAAATCACCATAAAAGAACTCACGACCAATAGTGTGAAGCATAGCCACAAGACCAAAGCCAGATTTTATATTATCATTTGTTTCCTTTTGATCATTTGTAATGAGTAATGGACCTGTAGTCTCTAATATACCCATTTCCAAGTGATTTTTTGTATTTTTTATAATGCCGTCGGCATTGTAGTAATGGCTATTGTCGTTTTTTAATAATTTCAATTCTTTTGACATCGCCTCCAGCTTTATTTCTCCTACGGAAAATTTAGTGTTGGATATGGTTTTGCACAATGATTGGAGAATTGGCCATAAGATTAGGTGGTTGTAGCTAATTTCTAACTTGTAAGCATCGCTGTCTTCAACAAACAAGCCTTCAGCACTACAATTAAAGAAGTTAGATGGATGTTATGGTGATCAAACAGTGATTATGACTTACAATAATGAAACCACTTTAAGGAAGAAACGTTTAATTATGTTCTTCGAAAAAAAAGCTGGTTCCACAGCTTTGACTAAAGTTTCTTCTACTAATGATTCTTCTCCAACAGCCTATAATAAATTGAATACTATGAATATAGCTACTATAATGTCCTAGTTGATATCTTTATTTACAATAATATCAAAAATATTGTTATAGAATTCAGCGTCCTCATAAAGAGGGCTGATGTCCTTTTTTTGGCTTGCAAGAGTCATTTCTATCAAATCTTTGGGATAATACTTGGATGTGTTTTTGGACTTTATACGCTTGTCCACCTGTATAAAATTCAAATGTTCCAAGCTACATAAAGAGTTATTACATAGACCCTATATCTGAAAGATAATCTTATCAGTTTTAGTGATAAATACCTATATTGATTGATGTTCTCTTCTTTCATCAATTCCAGTACTTTTGTCCATACTTCCCAGATGTTCACATCTACATCTTCAATTACTACAACTTCTTCTTCTTCTTCTTCTTCTTCGGTTCCCTATAAAAAGTTAAATATGTATCTTTATACTGTAATACTATCGATTACTAACACTGCCGAAATTCCAACAAGGTTCTTTTCCTTCTTCTTCATTATCTTCTCCTTCTAAGCACAATTTGTTCTCATTTGTATCTTCTTTTACTTTTCTTTTCTTTGATCCTTGGAGTTTCTCTGAGCCATGAGCTTCCATTATGGACGTCGTACAGTAATTCACATTGTGGAAGCTGTTGTTAACAACAATTTGTTCTTTGTTTTTGTTCTTTTTTTTTTTTTTTTTTACTTTAGTATATTATGTAATGAATGTATATAATTGCTTATACCTTATAATCGTTACTATTTAATAATTTTGTAACGTATTTCTTAACCTCTTCGTTTCTCAATTTGGTTTTAATCTCATTCATGATTTGACAGTATTGACTAAAGATCTTATTTGCACCTAAAGAGCTACCGGATTTGTCAGTTCCAAGGCGAAATTGTAAATAATCCTCAAATTTCCAGTTTGATAGAGTATTGTCCTTAAAGAATTGAAACTCTGTTTTCTCTGGTAATGGAATTTTTGCGTTCAGGTTAAGCATTTTGTTTAGGACAACAAAAAGAAGTAATGTGTTTTGTTTACAAAAAAAATGGATACAGTCAAACCTGTGGAATTTGGCGTTTAAAAATAAATGCCGGAACCTCAAAAACGGTTGGCGGCTGCTTTCTTTCTGCTAATTTATAAAACCAATACTCTGATAAAAAATGTCTTTAAGTATGCCACCTGGCTCTATCAACCAAAACAATACACCAAGCATATCAAGCGTCCTTACACAAGAAGAAACTACTTGATGTATCCATTATTCATAACTCGATATGAAGATAGTATGAATAAGCTGCATGCAAAATATATCCAATAGATAGACTACAGGTTAATTCGGATAATCTTCATTAAGGATAAGATGCTGCGTAATTGCACGGTTAAATTACATTAAATCCAGGAACTAAATGTAATGAGTTGTTTTGTCAAGCCAGAGAGGAGAGAGAGAGAAAGAACCGGACAGGAACTAAGAAGCTTGGATGGACAACTAAAAGAGGACAAGAAAGGGTGGCGTTAAGGGCTTGAAGGTGTGAACTGCAAATAGGGCTTACGATAGTTGATAAGTAAGAACGAGACAAAGATAAGTAAAGATAGGGATAGACGGACAGTCTAATAGAGAGAATAATACTTGATAATTGACTAATGTTTATTTAAATAAAAGATTATGGGTATTTATACTATTATGAGGAATGTAATTTAATAAAAAAATCAACTCGACTTATTAAGCTCTCAACTAAAGAATGTTAAGGGATTCTAATATTATGTACTGATCTATAATTAATTCTGACGCTAAATCACAGTCAGCCGCAGTCAATTATATACGAGCATTCGATGACAAATATAACAATAGAAGGACACGTAACCCTTATCTATTTGTCATCAGCTAGACCATACTCATTAATTATTAATCCATGACATGAAATATTATCCGTGTATGAAAAGTATAAATAGAGTACAATTTTCTTATTAAATAAAACAATCTCTTTATCGAGTCTCGTCCTCTCTTGTTCCTTTTATTCTCTTGGATAAATCAGGGTATTTAGACTAGTGTCGTGGCTACTACATACAGTAGGTGAAAAAATGGTCCGGATGTTTTTATAATATTCACAAATATTACTGTATCTTTACCAAATCTCAATCAAATTAAACGAAACAAACATTATTTTGAAGAGAAAACATGACTTTATTTATAGTAAAAATTTGATACGTCACACAGAATTTCAAAGAGAGCCACAAGAGATCAAACATTTGAGCAACATCCGGACCATTTTTCAGGGTGCCTCATAATATCTGTTAATAGTCCGTATATCCCCCTTTTGCTTGAATCACAGCTCTGATTCTAGCTGGCATACTATCTATATACTTTCTATAATCATCTTTTGTAAAGGTCGCCCATTGTTCTTCAATTCGATCCCATAGTTCATGAACGCCTTTAGCTTTGGTTTCATACGTACTTAATTTTAGCTTCAGGTGATGCCAAATGTGTTCAATCGGGTTTATATCTGGGCTCTGAACAGGCCAACTGTAAATAGACTTGCTGTCGAAGTTGTTTTCTTCAAACCAAGCTTTTGCAACCTTTGACGTATGTTTCGGATCATTATCCTGCTGGAAGTAAATGCTTTTAGGATCATAATTGTAGTAATTTAGGGTGTCCATTAGCGTTGTATCCAATATATGTACATAATCCTCTTTCTTCATTGTTCCATCATAAATACGACAAACATACCCAGGACCATCGTATGTAATACATCCCCACATCATAATGTTGCCTCCACCTCCTTTTACTGTCAAGTCAAGATGGTGGAATCGAAGCTTGTCATCTGGTCTCTTCCAGTAGTACTTCACACCGTCTGATCCCCAAACGTTTACCTTAGTCTCGTCTGAGAATATCATACGACGCCAATCATCTTTTTTCCAATCCTTGTGGGCGTTGGCCCATGCAAGTCGCTTTTTCATATGAATAGCCTTTAAAAACGGCTTGTGCTTCTTGATACGGGCCTGGAATCCCATCGATTTTAAAAGTTTTAAGCAAGCAGAGCAGCCAATTACGCATCCAATATCACATAAATATCGTTGTACATCCTTCCCGGTCTTTAATTTACCTGTTATGACTGACCGTCTGATGTAGGACTTGGTAGTAGCTGTAATTTCGGACTTACGGCCTGAGTTAAGGGTCCTCATGTTTGGAAACCATCTTCGCTTATAGTCACTTATGGTGCTTTTCTTGACTCCAGGCACTCGTTCTATGATTGATGGGTAAGGATGACCAGATTTGAGTAAGGACTTGATGTTATTTTGTACATCCAAAGGCAAAGAGCGAACCATGTTTATATGAAACAGCAATAATAACGAAAGAAGAAGAAAGTATGCTAAATCAGCAAAAAAATGTAGATATTTATAGTTTTTTTTTTTATTATTAATATGAATGTAATGTATTATTAATCATCTAAAGCAAAAGTGACGGCTTCTGAGTCAGCAGCACTGAACAATCTAGGAAATTAAAATTCTATGGGGCACCCTGAAAAATGGTCCGGATGTTGCTCAAATGTTTGATCTCTTGTGGCTCTCTTTGAAATTCTGTGTGACGTATCAAATTTTTACTATAAATAAAGTCATGTTTTCTCTTCAAAATAATGTTTGTTTCGTTTAATTTGATTGAGATTTGGTAAAGATACAGTAATATTTGTGAATATTATAAAAACATCCGGACCATTTTTTCACCTACTGTACTTCGATTTCGTTCTCGAGCTTAAAGCATAGCTGGAAAAACTTGATTGGTTATGTTGCGGGTTCACGATTTTCTATATTCAAAAAACGACCACTAAACATTCTGTTTAAAAACCAACCAACTTCTATAAGGAAGCCAGTGCTATATCATTCTCAGCTAGAAACGTATTACCCTTTATATTGTTCTGGTATAAGTAGATTGGTTGTTTTCATTGGTTTTTCCGTAGTTATTCTCAATTTATTTTTTCATACTTTTTTACGCGAAATGCCATCTGCTTTACTATCTCGTAACTAAGATGATATCAAGTCTGCGTTGCATAATAGCAGGACAGTTGCTGATATCTCCGCCGAGCTTCATATTTACCCATCACCTGTTTATTGATATGCAAAGAAGCTAAAGGTCAATATCTTAAGTAGTCAGCTGGATAGACCACCGATTGTGCCTGATGTTACCAAGAATTACATCAAAACCCAAACCATTAAAGGACAGCTACAGATAGCCAAAGGTATGTATCGTCCGCTATTGAAACCTGGGCTCTCTATATTGCATAGTTCGACAGTTAACGTGCTAAAATCAATGAATTTCCATGCAAAGCTGAAAAAAAAGAAGCCATTTTTGACAAAAGAGCATATGAAGCGAAAGTTAGCTTGGGCCAGAAAGTACCGCAGCTAGTATATTGATTCATGGCGACAAGTAGTCTTTTCAGATGAAGTGAAAATTAGTATATGGACATCTGATGGTGTCAAGTACTACTGGGTAAGACCAGGCGATGCTTTACGCCCATGTCGTGTTTGGTCATTAATGATATCTTTATTTATTATTTTATCATTGATCTCAGTCCAGCCTACGTCAGACTATACAATTAATAGTCAGACGATATAATCCAGGGTTCATTCTAAATTATTAGTTCCTCTCCTTTTTTCTTACTTAATAAATAGTAGTTGTTAGCTATTGACTTCCTACTGTTTTCATATTATAAGTACCAAATATCTCATTTTTTTCAATAAGCCACTCCAGCTACTACTACCACTACAACATGGCCGTCATCACCCGCAACAACCGCCCCACTCGCACATCTCGTGCTTCCATCTCTTCTGTCTCTTCTTTGTCCTCTGTTGTTTCTGAGGTTGCCTCCTCTTGTCCTGCTTCTCCTGTGGCCCCTGGCCTGGACAACTTTTCTGACCGTCCCGGGTCACCTTCCTACGTGGAAATGGTCACTGGTTCCCGTTCTCGTTCGCCTTCGCCTGCTGACTCAGTCAGTGGTGCGATAGGAGAGAGACTTAACTCTCTTTCCATAAAGAAGGACGAATCGTCCTCAGTACGTGGTGACGCCATTAGTCTGTCCACTGCTGAAGATGACGTTGTCATGAAGGATGCACCTCTGAACAACGCTCGCTGCGCCATTAGCGGTGAGAAAAAGAACGCCTCGCGTTCTTCTAAGTCTGTTTCGAAAAGTAAGAGCAGCATCCCTGAGAAGTTGAAACGCTTTAATCGTAAGTACGATGAGACAGCTGACTTGCTCGACAAGTTAGTTGAGAAGCGTGATCTTGAAGAAGATGAGTCGAAAAGAAAGACTCTTAAGATCCAAATACGCGAGTACAGGGAAGATTTGGACTACTACGAGGAACGTATTACCAAGCTTGAGGTTAGCGCTAATGAAATTAGCCAAAAGATAAATGAGGTTGGGAACAATGCCAACAATACTCGTGAGTCTGAGCCTACTGTCCCCATCAAGGTCATACCTCCCTTTCGCCTGTTGGTCAGTGCTGCTTACAATCCTAAGTATTACTCTTCCAGCAAGGTCAGTCCTGATGATGTGAAGAATGACAATGCCTTTAAGACAGTAAAGGACTTCATCAGGAAGTTTGAGGCCATCGTGAAACATTATGGTGTCAACATTGACAAGAACTGGCTAGGATATCTCCAGTTGTCCATTGAAAATGGCCAGGATGATAGGAGCATCAATTGGTTCCAACATAAGCTGACTGTCGCTGATTTCAAAAACAGCAATTGGGAAGGTGCCAAGACCGCTCTCATAGGCAAGTTTGGTGAATCCTTCACCTGCTTGCAGTATCGTCAAAAGCTGATGAGAATCAAGCAGCCCAACGGCGAGTACTTGAACATGTATGTGGACAGATACATAGATCTTTTGACCAAAGCCAAGTTTGCGGACAGTCCGCTGGCAGTGATGCATTTCCTGGGCACATTGCTTCCACCTGTCAAGGACTGTTTGGAAAGAAGACTGGCTGAAATACGTGCCAAGAAGAATGCTGATTTCATCTTGGAAGATGATACGTTGTCGAAAATCCAGACAATCATAGAAAACAACAAGATGCATTTCATAGAAGAATGCAAGAAGATCTTCCCTGGTTTGAAAAATCAGGAACGATCTCAGTTCAAGCCTGCCGACAAGAAGGCACCAAGGCAAATAGAAACGAAAAGAAAGTTTCATGGCGACGAGCAGAGGTACTTTCCCGAAAACAAGAATAGGGAAAGAAATTTCCATAAAAGGCCGGCACACAGCGCGCCTAAATGTCGCTATTGTGGGGAGAAATATACCCCAGGTCACCTTGACAAATGTCGAGAAATGGAAAAACGTCGTGACCATTACTTAAATAAAGATACGGGTTTTAGAGCACGCAAAGATGCACCCAAAAACTACACTGGTAATTTTTCCCAAAGGCGTAGATCATTTGAAGAGAAAATTCATAATGCAAATGATTCACGTATAACGGTTCATAATATTGAGAAGGTTGAGAAACAGACCACTACTGAACCAGAGATCATGCAAACACATCCTGCGGATGAGGTTATGAATGACCTCTTAAATGATGATGAAATCATCAGTCCGTTTCAAAAAGCGTTGAAACAAATTCGGGAGAAAAAGAAGCACAAGCAAGGTAATGTTCGTTGCTATAGTTTAAAAACAAAAGAGGAGACACATCCTACTATGCTTCAAAGCCCTTACTCATTACACACTCCTTTCTTATTGAACGATCATAGATTAATAGCTCTCGTCGACACAGGCGCAGATGTTTCTTTCATAAGTAAAAATGCTGTTAATAAATTGAAACTGCGTATTATCCCAGTTCATGGTTCATTACTCTTAGCAGATAAAGAAAAAACTGTTAAACGATTGGGTGTGACCGATAAATTAAATGTCGGATACAAAGGGCAAACTGTAGCTCATGAATTTGAGGTGTTAAATATGCATGATAAAGTAGACGCTATTTTCGGGAGGGATATTTTACCAAGGTTAGGAATTCACCTTGTTGGTGTTGCCACCAATTGGGATGATAACAAAGTCAAATTCGATGATTCTATTGAAGACTCAGAATACATTCCAAATGTTTCCAATGCTGGCACACCAGAAGAGCATGAAGCTTTACTACAAGCACTGCAATCTCACATTAATAAAAATCAACAGATTGATGTTCATTCCTTATGTAATCTACCAGAAGCGGTGGTAAAGTTAGACACTCCTCATGGAAAACATGCACATGTCCGGCAGTATCCTATTTCAAATAAGATGATGCCAATCTTTGATGAGGCTGTAAAAACATGGCTCGAGAACGGTGTCATTGTACGTGCACCACCCTCACCATGGAACAGTCCAATCACATTTGCTCCAAAAAAGGATGCGAATGGTAATCCCATTGATTACAGACCATGTATTGATCCTCGTAAAATCAATGCCCTACTGGAGTCTGATAACTATCCATTGCCATTGATCGACGATATTTTTCATGATCTTGCGGGTTCTACAATTTTCACCTCACTCGATCTCAAAAGTGCATTCCATCGATTACCCATTCGTAAATCAGATCAGGTCAAAACCACTTTTACTCACAGAAACAAACAATACATGTTTCGTTCAGCACCGTTTGGATTGAAACATGTCTCCAGTCATTTCATGCGCATCATGAACCTCATCCTCAGTGATCTATCCAATGTTCATGTATACGTGGATGATATTGTGATTGGCACTCCAGGTGATTCCATGGAAAAGCATTACCAAGCTGTCAGTGCAGTCATTGATAGACTCACTCAACATAACATGATCCTCAATCCTCAAAAATGTCACTTTGGCAAAAGAAGTGTTCATCTGTTGGGTTTCTGCATTTCTGAAAAAGGGAAAAGCTTGGCTCCACGTAAATTGACAAATATTGCTGACTGGCCCCTGTTATGTTCTGGCAAGGTAATTATCAAAATAACAAAGATAAACCAAAAGAATACTTTTTGAGACTGAACTTTATTTAACACAATCTTAATTGTTAAAAAGAAATCATTACAAAGTCTACTATTTATATTCTTCTATCAGTTGGCGGGTAAATGAGTAGTTATGAGCGTAGATCCAATCATTGACACGTTTGATTGAAGAATGATCACTGAATCGATTATGAAAATTTTTAATTCGTTGTTTTTATAGATCTTATTGTTCTTTAACTGATCTGGGAGTATTGTCCCGTCTTCATTGAGAGGAAAGATATATTTATATGAAATGCCTCCAGTCAGATCAAAGTTGACTAGGTACCTGATCCATTATTATTCATTTACAGATATGATGAATAGTAAAGATCATGACTTATTTAGTGTTCATCATTTACTTTATGGAATGAATCTAATAGTGATAGTTTTATATAAAAAGAAGAAGAATATATTTTATTTAATAAAGATTTAAATTATTATCTTTTATCAATTTTAAGATACTTCTTTTAGTTGTGATTATTCAATGTCCGTTATGATCAGACTCTGTTCTACAACAGCCCCGTCCCAAAACCGGCAGAGAAATAATGCAATGGCTAGGCACTGTTAATTACTTTCGTGCACACATCCCTTGTGCTGCCACACTCACTGCTCCTCTAGATGCGTTACGAAATGTTGCATTCATAGATGATATTGATTGGACTCCTGAACTGCAAGTTCACTTTCAAAGCATCAAAGACATATTATGTTCCAACGTTGTTTTGAGTCCATATGATCCTACCAAATCCCTTTATGTTGCCACTGACGCATCTAACACTGGAGTTGGTGCAGTTCTGTTCCAAAAATTTGACGAAAAACAGTCGGATAGACTCACTGTCACCACCATCAAATACCTCGGCTTCATGGCACGTTCTTTATCCCAATCTGAACGAAATTATTCTGTCACTCGGCGTGAACTCCTCGCTATTGTGTTTGCTTTGAAAAAGTTTCACAAATTTTTATATGGTCATCACTTTACCTTATATTCTGATCATCGAGCACTCACATACTTGTTCACGTCAGATGAACTCAACCCCATGATGGTGGGTTGGATGGACACATTATTGTCCTATGATTTTGACATCGTCCATATACCCGGTGTACAAAATGTTTTACCTGATGCTCTTTCACGTCTTTTTCCACCTGAAAAAAAACTGGCAGGGAGTGATTCTAATAACAGCACAGTAAAACACCAAAATCTTGCTTACAAACCAAATCTAAAAAAGGAACATGAATTAAAAATGAAAAAAGAGAACCGAAAAGTGTTCTATGTCCAAAGTCCTACCAAATTCAGGGACAAGGACTATATCACTCCACCATATGAGGATCGACAAGAGATTCTTGATGGAGTCCATAAATTCGGACACTTTGGAGCTGATCATATTGTAAAATCAATCCACAACCAAAACCTACATTGGCCAAATTTATTAGCTAATGCAGTAAACTATGTAAGCAAGTGCAATACCTGTCAGAAGTACAATATTGCCAAAAAGGGTTATAATCCTCATCGACCTGTCTACGCTTATGTTCCTGGGGATGCCTATGCCTTTGATTTAATTGGGCCTTTTCAATCCAGTAGCAACATGTATACATACGTGTTGATTCTAGTCGACATTTGCACCAGATTCTGCGTGTTGAAACCCCTAGTAGACAAAAAGGCAAAAACCGTTGCAGATGCCATGGTTGATACATTTTCCTTACTCGGCTATCCCAGACACTTTGTATGTAGCGATAACGGCTCTGAATTCAAAAATGAAATTTTAGAGAATCTGTTCAATGCAATGGGTATCGACAAAAGATACACCACTCCTTACCATCCCTCAGCAAATGGAGCTGCTGAACGTTACGTTCAATCTGCTAAAAAGATATTAGCAAAGTTCCTTGAAGGTGCCACCGAAGATTGGCATCATTACATTCCATCTGTACAGCTCATGATCAACAATAAGATCTCCACACGCTTGCAGACTACACCTTTTTCATTGATGTTTGCTCGCAACATAAATGACTTCATTGAATACAGGGATGATGCTGGTGAATTAAAAAAGAAGGAGTACATGCCGCACGATGAGTTGCTGAAAAGAATCGACTACATGTCGCAAGTTGTCTTCCCTGCTATACAGGATAGGACCGACCTTTACACCAAAAGGCAAAAGGAAAAAACTGACAGCAAAAATCGTCAGTCCACATTCCCGGAAGGAAGTTACGTAATGGTGCGTGACAGAGAGCAGTACAATAGCCTCTCACCGGTCTACAAAGGCCCATATCGTGTTGTACGTCAAGTACAAGGTGGTGCTTATATACTTCGTGATGTTGACGAAACGCTCATGTCTCGAAATTATTCTCCAGAAGAATTAAAGCTCATTTCACAGGATGAAATCATTCCAAAAGATGAATTGTACGAAATTGAGGCAATCATCAATCATAGAGGCGAACCTGAAAATAGAGAATATCTCGTACGCTGGAAAAACTACAGCAAAGACGATGACAGCTGGTTAACTGCTGAGGCATTTACTGATCCCGAGTCAATTAACATTTATTGGCGCAAACTGGGTAAATCCATAAATCAAAATGGTGAAATAGTAAAAAAGAAAAATAATGAGGCTGAAAAGAATAAAAAGCAAAAATTACCCTCAGACTACGCCCCTAGCAAATTACTGACTACGACAATTATGAATGAACAGTCAAAGTCTGGAACTATGTCGCGCAATAGACAATCTCATAATATAAAAGAAAAAAAGAAAGCTCAATCCAAACATAATGGTAATGCTTTATCCAGATATCCCAAACGAAGACTACAACAAAGTCAAGAAGGCTTTGATCGAAAAACAGATCATCATGAAAGCTCCGTAAAAAATGCCGTGACTGCAAATAGTAATCTTAGGCACAGCAAGCGCATAAAGAGAAATTAGGTCACACAAAAATTTATAACTGTTCAAACACTTCCTATTCAACTTCCAAACGTTGATACCAACTGGTAGGGGGTGATGTCGTGTTTGGTCATTAATGATATCTTTATTTATTATTTTATCATTGATCTCAGTCCAGCCTACGTCAGACTATACAATTAATGGCTAAATGAAAGATTTACCGTCCATCTTTTTGGAAGCCTGTAGCGGAGCTAAAATTAAGCGTACAGACGTATTCTATACATCATTCGAAAGCCTTGGCTGTCTATTTTTAGATACTGTAACATTCGTATTTAAAAAAGGCAATGTGCTGAAAATAATGAGGAAAGAAAATAGGCGCTATAGGCCGTCCATTGGTATCTTTATGGTTACAATGAAAGGTTTATTTTTTTATTTTAAGTAGTTCGGGGTTTCTTCACTGCTGTACTAGGAGCAGAGGTATGATTTTTGTCAGATTCGATATTGGAATCTTCTTCTGAGATAAAAATAAAGGGTTCCTCATCGCCCTGATCACCAGTAGCATCTCTAAGACGGTTGTCAACAAAGATACCAATGGACGGCCTATAGCGCCTATTTTCTTTCCTCATTATTTTCAGCACATTGCCTTTTTTAAATACGAATGTTACAGTATCTAAAAATAGACAGCCAAGGCTTTCGAATGATGTATAGAATACGTCTGTACGCTTAATTTTAGCTCCGCTACAGGCTTCCAAAAAGATGGACGGTAAATCTTTCATTTAGCCATAGTAGTTGTTAGCTATTGACTTCCTACTATTTTCATATTATAAGTACCAAATATCTCAACTGCCCTGAACAGCCAAGTTTCACTTTCATCTCAACAGTTGATTATTTACATCAGTTTATAAAATTTTTCTTATACATGTCAAATCATATCGGTCGTAACTATCTCTTGTCATTTAATCTCAGGTCTTGCTCAACTAATATAAATAGCCTTGAAATCTTTCTTTAATAAAAGTATTCGACTTTAGAACTATTGTTCGGTCTCGTTAATTGTTCTTTTTCATATTTTTATACTTAAAAACACTTCACAGGGTCTCTATTTTCGTCACATTGTAATTTTTATTGCTTTATTGGCTTGAGATTTGAATAGGCTTTTAGATTGATAATAGAGTTGATAAGAAGATTTGATAAGAGTTTTTAAAGGTGGATTCGTTGCTAATAGTGACCACCAGATCTTGTTGAGTTGATCAGACTTGTTTGTAGTATGTCGTATTTACCCCATTAAATACTTATTATTCGTATGAGATTACTCAAATCTTATATAAGAAATAACAAGTACTGAATACATAATATTAACCATATACAATATTTATATTATTCAAGTTCAATACTAAAATTGACCTTGAACTCACTTCGGTCCCTGAATAATTTTATTTCCTATATAAAGGCGTAGTTTGATTAAATGGGTTCTCTCTCTCGTCTTGAAATCTAATAAAGAGGTTACATAGAGACTCATTCACTAGTTTTCAAGTACTATCTCCTTTTAATTCTCAAATTTTTATCTGCAAATATCTCATAGTAACTTAATAAGAGATTTGAAAGTGTTTACAATGAAGATAATTTGCTTCAAGGGACTTGCCTTGCTTGTGTTTTAAGAGTGTTATACCAAAAGATTCAGGGATAAAGATACTTGATTTATTGGTTATTTATATAAATAAGAATATAAGATAACTGAAGTTAAGATAAGTGAAGTTTTTCAAAAAGAGAATAAAAAGCTAGGCTTTTTATAAGCAAAAAATATAAAGTTCAATTTTTACAAAAGTAAAAATATTGACGAAGGTTAAAAAATCTTGAAGTGGTTAAAAATATTTCAAAAGGTTAAAAAAATATCAAAAAGTAAAAAATATATCAAATGGTTAAAAATTTGTCAAATAGATAAAATAATGACAATTTGTAAAGTGATTTACAAAACGTCAAAAATTAAAACTTGAAGGTTTCGGCGTTCACATCTTCATAATCATAGCTACTGTAATAATTTTCTTTCATAGTAGTTTCTCTGTTGGGGAGTATTGAGTTAAGGTTTAAATAAACAGATTTGGGTGTAATTGATATAAGAGTTGCTTTTATATGAGTCAGATTTGGCTTGATTCGCTTGTTACAGTGACCACCAGATCTTATAAAGTAGATCAGACTGTTTTGATAAAGGTAGAATAAAAAAAGGTAAAAAGATAAAATAAAAAAGGGGGGTTTTACAATGAAGTATAATAGCTTCAAGGGACTTCTTGTTCTTGATGTTAAATAAAATAAGAGATAGTTTACCTCTTTAAAAGAATATTGATTTGATAAAAAAAGAAGTAAAATAAGAAGTTAAGAAGTGAGTATTTTTGTGATTATTATTTGGGGTTATTTACAGTGGGTCAAAAAACTGCACCAACGCAACTCAGTTTTTCGGAAATACCAGTATAGCTCTATCAGTTTAAAAGTAAACATTACGAAACTTGGAACAAAAAGAGTTACTACTGTTACTATTTATTGACAAAAGTTTCAAAGTCAGATGTGGAGAATTGATCTAAGGAGCACTCAGCAAAAAGAGGAGGTCGGTTGGTGCATGAAGTGTTTTTAAGTATTTAAAATATGAAAAAGAAGAATTAACGAGACCGAACAATAGTTCTAAAGTCGAATACTTTTATTAAAGAAAGATTTCAAGGCTATTTATATTAGTTGAGCAAGACCTGAGATTAAATGACAAGAGATAGTTACGACCGATATGATTTGACATGTATAAGAAAAATTTTATAAACTGATGTAAATAATCAACTGTTGAGATGAAAGTGAAACTTGGCTGTTCAGGGCAGTTGGTAATTATCAGGATCTATTCTTATTCAAACTCATTTGTAAAGATTTAGCTTAGAATGATAAGACTGTTATCTTATTGACATGTCAAAACATGACAGTGCAGTTTTTTGACTTTTAAAATGAAAAGGTATTTGATATCATATGTCCGGACTGAGACTATTCCGGCAGATTTAATCTAATCTTTCCTATATTTAGTCAAACTGGGGACCTTAAAATAATGATTTTTGCAATTGTTTTCTGTTTTTTTTCTTTCCTACTTTACCCAAACCCATTGTACATCGTCAGTATCCATCCATCATTAGAAATGCCCAAAAAGCTTCCATCCGATATTCAAAACAGTATCAAAGCATTATTAGAGAATAGTGTTGATCCTGCAGTCATTGGGAAATGGGTTGAAGTGCATAGAAATACCGTCAATAGGTATGCAAATAAGTGGATACACGATAAAATACGTAAAAGAGGAGGCATACCGAGCATTGTGACAGAGTCAACACGTCGATACATCAAGAGACAAGTGATCACAGGTTGTTTGAAGACTGCCAAGGATGTGCAAATGAAGTTGGAGGAGCTTGGACACCCTATGTCGTATCAATCGGCAATTAATACCTTACATTCAGTTGAAATTTATGCTGAGATCAAAAAGAAGAAGCCATTATTGACTGAAAAGCACAAAAAGGCTCGATCAGCATGGGCAAAAAAGCATCAATATTGGACAGTACATGATTAACGACGTGTCATCTTTTCTGATGAGACGAAAATCAACATTTGGGGCTCTGATGGCTGCAAGTATTATTGGAAAAGAAAATGTGATCGTTTACAGCCTCACCATATCGACGTTACTGTGAAGCATGGATGCGGTGGTCTCACGTTATGGGCTTGTATAACCAGCGAAGGACCTGGATACGCATGTCAGACCTATGATGGTACCATGAATTCAGAGGTATACCAAGAAATCCTTGGTACAAGTCTAAAAGACACTATGGAGTACTATGGTCTTAACTGGGAAACGTCGGTATTTTAGCATGACAATGATCCTAAACATCGATAAAAGTCTACGACACAATTGATGAAGGATAGTGGCATGATTTACATCGACAATTAGCCATCACAAAGTCGAGACCTTAATCCTATTGAACATATATGGCAGCATTTGAAGTTAAAGCTGAGTATGTATGATAATAGGGCGACCAGCATCCATAAACTGTGGCAAAGAGTCGAAAATGAATGGAATTCGTTTACTAAGGAATAATGCATCAAATATATAGACAGTATGCCCGACTGAATACAAGCAGTCTTAGCAGAAAAGGGTGGATCCACTGTCGTATTTACCTTAATAATTTTCTTAATGTCGTGTGAGATCACTCAAAAGATTCTTCAACTAATAATTTGACTGTATATCATATATAGCCCAAAGTGCTATATACGATAAACAGCCCACACAATTTATACCGTACTACCTCGGACCCTAAATCACATTATTATATTCTAAGACGTAGTTTGTATTGAATGGGCTCTCTCTCTCGTCCTTACTCAATAAAGAGGTTCAAGAGACTCATCGATTTTTCGACTTATTTTATTACTTTTATTAATCGAGAGAAATAACACGCCTATTCCACATTTTTTTCGATGAATTCTGACGTCAAACCTAACCCACAACCGCCGCCAGCACGCTCATCTCCAGATGAAGTTGCCACCTCGTTGGACAAGATATCCATCTCATCCAGCGATAATATGATCCATCCAACAATCGAAGAAGACACTCCCATGACCGAAGCGTCTTCATCCAACAACAACGCTGAAACCCTCTCACCTGAGGATTTTATTAATAAACTTCGTAGTCAAAAAGCTGCTATGTTGAAAATTATTGACAGCATTAATGACCAAAATATTCAATTCGTAATGCAAAACAATTTCGAAGGATTGGAGTCCAATGATAAAAAGTTGGCCTTCGCTACAAAGTCCTTAGAACGTTTTGATAAGTTAATAGCTGATCAAGTGAATATTATTTCCCTTAATAGTGCGATGAAAGAGACTCCTGTCTCACGTCACATTAATAATAAGTATATTCCCAGCAAGGAACTTCCCAAGTTTAATGTCAACCCAACTGCAAGTGCGATGTATCAACTCACTCAGCATTCGGGTAACAAAAATAATAACAATGCCACTAATGAGCCATCTTTAGAAATGTTCTTGAGAGAGTTCGAAAGAGCTTTCAGGGATCATAATGTCTCAATTCAAGATCATTGGTTATCAAACTTGGAAATCTGCTTTGAATCTTGTGACAATAATCTCCACTTCGATTGGTTTTGCCGCTATGTCAAAAAGCCTGTTGTTGAATTAAAAAGAAAAGTTACCTGGGATGATGCTAAGGCCCTTTTACAAGAAAAGTTTGACCTTGCCTCTCAAACCACACCTCAAACATGGATGAAGCTACTCCTTAATTTCAAGCAAAGGCCTGATCAATCCTTCGCTGATGCTTTACATCACTTTCGTCTTTTTTCAATTGGTGCTAAGGTTTCATCCACTGAAGGCAATCTCCTCAATTCTCTTTTTGTATCAAGACTCTACACAACAAAGTTTCAAGATACTGTTATGGCTATAATTACTAACCATACAAAAAATTTACCTTCGACTGAGCCCGCACATCCAGGTCTTAGTATTCATGCTCCTTGTAATGCTCCCTCGCCATTAAATATGTCTTGGGACAACTTTGAAGCTATTTTAATGAAAAATATGGCCAATCTAGAAAGCTCTCTTCTGTATATCCAAAAGGAGATGCAGAGGGAACAAGTAAAGAAGCCAACTAATGATAATAGTGAAAATTATAAAAAAAGAAAATTAGCAGCTTTCTCATCACCCATCAATGAAAGAATTACTACTGTCAAGACTCTTCCTATCAGCAGTAACAACAACCACAGCAATAACAACAACAGAAAGCACACTGACTTTTATGAAAAAATTGCTGATCTCAAGCGTCGTGGTATCTGTACTTTTTGTGAATCTGCCAAATACACCACTGCTCATGCTGAAAATTGTGCTCAACGCAAACGCTATGATCAACGTAAATTGAACAATCAGCACAACAATAAACTTGTAAGTAATAACTCTTTAAATAATACGGACAAAGCTATTGCTAGTCTTGAGTTAACTCTCGAGCCTAACACTGCCTGTCAAAACCTTAATAAGAGCGAGACTAATAATCTTCACTCTTCTACTATTTCTAGTCAAAATAATAATATCAGCTCTGATTCTCCCTCTTGCGACTCTTCTTCTGAAGACGAATACGATAGAATTTATAAAGAGTTTGACAGATCTTTGATCTCGCCCTATTTATTTGACCATTTTGACTTTGTGACCATTAATGACGTTAATATTTTTGCTCTGCGTAATAATCATGTTGGAGACATTGACAATCCATTTAATTCTGACAGTGTGTCTTTTTCACCTGTTACCCCAATAACTCTTAACGGTGTTAACGCTTACGGTATCATTGATACAGGTGCTAACGTGTCTGTTATGAACAAAAAATTCGCTAATGATAATAATATTGACTTCAACCCTGTTCCCGGTAATCTCATCCTTGCTAATGGTTCGACGATTCCGCGAATGCAAACAACTCATTTCGTCAATATCGAGTACGATAATGTTGATCAAGTAATTCCGCATAAATTTGATGTCATTAATGATGATATTCTCTCTTATGAAAATAAGATTCTAATTGGTATAGATCTTCTACCAAAGCTCTCTATCCACTTAATGAATGTAGCCATTAAACACAAGAGTACTGAAAAGGAAATTGATGATTCTATCGTCGACAAAGCCTATGAGCCTAACATCTCTCGCGCTGGTACTGACAAAGAACAAAAAACGTTTGATCTGGCTATTAAATCTTATGTCGAAGCTAACAAAAAACTAAATAAGAACACGTTATGTAACATAGAGGACGCAGTTTTGCATTTACCTACTCCTGAAAACTATGTTGCTAATGTAAAACAATATCCCATTCCTTATTCGGTTCAACCTAAAGTGATGGAAATAATTAATAGTTGGCTCGATGACGGTATCATTGTCCCCGCAAAACCTTCTGCATGGAATTTACCAATGACCGTAACGTTTAAGAAAAACCTTGATGGCACTAAGACAGATAAAATTAGATTAGTTTTAGATCCTCGTATGTTAAATAAGGTTTTACCTGTGGATAATCATCAACTTCCACTAATTAATGACATTTTTAACTCAATGACTGATGCAGTTGTCTTTTCTACACTGGACCTTAAATCAGCGTTCAATCAGTTCCCTGTTTTTGGCCCTGATCAACACAAGACTACATTTACTGCTCCTAATAATTTACAATACATGTACCGAGGTGCTCCTTTTGGCATTTCTACAATCAGTCAATTATTTTCTCGTATAATGTTAAATTTGTTTAAGGACTTGCCTTATGTGAAGTGTTTTGTGGACGATATCTGTGTTTTCAGCTCTTCCATACATGCGCATTTCCTTCATGTAAAGAAAGTTTTACAAATCCTCACAAATGCAAATTTAAGAGTTAATTTTGAAAAAACTTACCTCGCAAAATCAGCAGTTTATCTTTTGGGTTATTGTATCTCCGCTGAAGGAAAGAAAATTGATACCCGTAAACTTTCGAACATTCATGAATGGCCGAGACCGACCACTCAGAAGCAAGTTCAAAGCTTCTTAGGATTTGTAAATTATTTTAGACAGCATACACCTAATGCTTCATTTTTAATGGCTCCTCTGGATGCTTTACGTTCTCATGATGAGAAAATTAATGGTCTCTTTATTTGGACTTCTACACACCAGATGCATTTTGACAGCATAAAACGTATCTTATCCTCCGAATTGATTTTATCACATCCGGATATGTCACATCCTTTTTGCATAGCCACTGATTCTTCAGATTTTGGCACTGGTTGTTGTTTATATCAAGAGTTTGAAGTGACTCAATCTAATGGCGAAACATCTAAAATCAAAAGATATATTGGTTTTATGTCTCGTTCTCTATCAAGAAGTGAAAAACGTTACAGTGTCACAATGCGTGAATTGCTTGGTGTAGTTTATGCCTTAACCCAATTTCACAAATTTATATGGGGCACACGATTTACGTTATACACTGACCATAAAGCTTTATGCTATATTCATTCCCAAAAGAATGCCAATAGTATGCTTATTAAATGGCTTGACGTTATTCTTGACTATAATTTCAATGTGGTTCATGTTCGAGGATTAGATAATATCCTTCCCGATAAACTCTCTAGGTTATACCCGCCAAAGGAGCCGGTTGAACATGAACAAGATCTTAATGAAGGAAAAAGAATTGCTTCCTTTCGTGGTAATTATGCTACTTCCAATAATATTAATAATAAGAAAAGACATAGAGCTCATGTCAAACATAACGTTTCTATTAACGTTGTTTTAGTGGACCACAAGCCCACGACTTCAGATGCACTACCGTACGTCTACCCAGCCACACATAGTGACGACACTGTTAATTACAACAGGAATTTAGACATTTCTAGTAATTTCCATTCTTTTAACAAAAAATCTAATGACTCTAATGAGTATAATGACTTTAATCGGCTTCACGACAAAAACATCTTTTATGTTCAGTCTGCTCATTCAGTTTTCAAGGACTATTTCGTGCCCCCAGATTCTGAACATCGTGAGTTAATGACAGATGCCCACAACAAAGTTGGTCATTACGGTGCAGAGCAAATGGTTAAACGTCTTCACAATGAGGGTATTCATTGGCCAAATTTAATATCTGACTGTGTGAAGTTTGTCAGACAATGTAATGAATGCATGAAACATAATATCGAGAAAAAGGGATATCACCCTCTGCGTAGTATATACAGTTATTATCCTGGTGACCATTACGCTATCGACTTAGGTGGTCCTATGCATACCACTTCAATATCTAATAATAATTATTTTATGGTTATCATTGACGTTTGTACACGGTTCTGTATACTTCGTGCCCTGGCCGACAAAAAAGCAGATACAATTTTACGTGCACTGATCGATGTCTTTTGCATAATGGGGTTTCCTACAAAACTTCAAAGTGATAATGGGACTGAATTTAAGAATTCCCTCTCTAAAGATTTAGCTAATGCTATGGGTTATGATCATCGATTTATCACTCCTTTGCATCCTTCTGCTAATGGTTTAAGTGAACGCTTTGTTCAAACTGTTAAAAAATTACTCGCTAAATCTACGAATGGTGTTGGCAATGATTGGGATGTATTCCTTCCTTCCATTCAACTTGCAATGAATAACCGTATATCTAAACGCTTAAATTCTACACCTTTTTCTCTCATGTTTGCACGCAAAATGATTGAACCTTATGGCTTTAGATCTGATAAAGACAAGCTTAAGGAAGTCAAGGGTAAACCACCTATGTCGCATGAAGAATTAATGAAACGTATCGACTATATGACTGATATTGTTTTTCCTGCTATTGCTGCTAAAACGAAAGCTCAAGTTGAACTTGAACAAGCTAAATTTAACGATTCGCACCGATTAGCTGATTATGCACCTGGCTCTCATGTCATGGTTCGTATTCCAACTAAATCCGGTCAACTCGCTCCAGCTTATGAAGGGCCATTTACAGTTGTGCGTAAGAATCAAGGTAATGCCTATATCTTACGTGATGAAACTGGTGTCCTGATGCCTCGTTCTTATACCACTACTGAACTGAAATTAATTTCCAATGAAGAGATTATTGAACTTGATGATGAAGGCAATGAAATTCAAAGCTATGAAGTTGAAGCAGTTCTTAATCACCGAGGTCCTCCAAAAAACCGTGAGTACCTTGTACGTTGGAAAAACTACAGCAGTGAATGGGATGAATGGCTGACAGCTGATAAATTTAATGATCCAGACATTCTACGTAAATATTGGAAAAACATGGGACAAAAGTATGTTCCTCCTAAAACCGCTAAAATCACAAATTCTCCTTCTTCTTCTAAGGTACTAAAGACCAACCCATCTGGTACGATTAGCACTATGATGAAGTCTGTATCCCTAGATGATGACAATTCTAATTTGGCTGATGTCGCTGCACATTCAACCAACCCAAATTTTAAACGTTCATATCCTCACTCGATATCGCGCCAGTCTAAAAAAGCTCGTCGTGATAAACAACACAGACATTCCACTCCAAATGTGCCAGTTGCTGCTACTCGTACCAGCAAGAGATTGCGAAATTCCTCTTCATAAAAAAAAAAAAAAAAAAAAAAAAAAAAAAAAAGTGTTTTTCAAAACAAGTCACTTTTTTACCGTAATCTCACACTGGTGGGGGGCTATGTCGTATTTACCTTAATAATTTTCTTAATGTCGTGTGAGATCACTCAAAAGATTCTTCAACTAATAATTTGACTGTATATCATATATAGCCCAAAGTGCTATATACGATAAACAGCCCACACAATTTATACCGTACTACCTCGGACCCTAAATCACATTATTATATTCTAAGACGTAGTTTGTATTGAATGGGCTCTCTCTCTCGTCCTTACTCAATAAAGAGGTTCAAGAGACTCATCGATTTTTCGACTTATTTTATTACTTTTATTAATCGAGAGAAATAACACGCCTATTCCACATCCATTAATATTATAAAAGTCAAAAAACTGCACCAACCGACCTCCTCTTTTTGCTGAGTGTTCTTTAGATCAATTCTCCGCATCTGACTTTGAAACTTTTGTCAATAAATAGTAACAGTAGTAACTCTTTTTGTTCCAAGTTTCGTAATGTTTGCTGTTAAACTGACAGAGCTATACTTGTATTTCAGAAGAACTGAGTTGCGTTGGTGCAGTTTTTTGACCCACTGTATAATTGAAGAGAAGTCCAGATAAAAGTCATAAAAAGGTTGTCCTTTTTATATTCAAAAAAAGATATAAAATTTTAGGAAAGGATTCCTCGATCAGGAATCAAATCCAAAAGAAGAAATAAAGTTGAAATAAAAAATAAAGTTCAAAAAATAAAGTTCAAATGAACTTTAAGTTACAACATGTAACCATGACCGTGGCTTGACTTGACCTTGTTGTTCCTACAACACTACTGTAACTTGTTAGTACTTGGGAGTTGGCTTGTGTTAAAGTGATGTAGATTTCTTTAGTTTGAGGTTTGAAGCCTTGAATGACTTGAGTTTAGTTAATTTGATAGAGTAAATTGTATTTGAGTAGTGACCACCAGATCTTTTTTAGATCAATAAGGTTAAGTGTGAAATTGTTTGATAAAGATAAAAATAAAAGGAATCTTTCTTGCTTTATGATAACTCGGGTATCAGATCAGTGTAATGATTTGGTTTATAGTAGTTTCTCTGTTTGGATGTGTTGAGTTAAGGTTTAAATAAACAGATTTGGGTGTAATTGATATAAGAGTTGCTTTTATATGAGTCAGATTTGGCTTGATTCGCTTGTTACAGTGACCACCAGATCTTATAAAGTAGATCAGACTGTTTTGATAAAGGTAAAATAAAAAAAAGATAAAAAGATAAATAAAAGGGGGTTTTACAATGAAGTATGATAGCTTCAAGGGACTTCTTGTTCTTGATGTTAAATAAAATAAGAGATAATTTGCCTCTTTAAAAGAATATTTATTTGATAAAAAGAAAAAGTAAAATAAGAAGTGAAGTAAGTAAGAAGTTAATAAGAAGTGAAATAAGTAAGAAGTTAATAAGAAGTGAATAAGAAGTGAATTATTTTTGTGATTATTATTTGGAGTTATTTATATGTTTTTGGATTTTATGCTTTTGTTCTGTTTTTGGTATTTTGGGTGGTTGTTATAACATAAGAGGCGGTTGTTGCATAGTGTAAGGTGGTTGTTGCAAACTGTAAGGCGTTCGTTATAAACTGCAACGATTTAAATTCCGCCGTTTTGTTCTTGCGTGTTACATTGTGATGATTGGATTGTGTAAGGTTTTTGTAGTATAAATAGGTTTGTACTGAATAAGTCTTGATATAAGATCAAAGGTTTTGATTCCAAAAAGAGTAATAAATTGAATATAAGTTCGCTTGTAATAAGTGACCGCCAGATCTTGTTAAGTAGATCAAACTGTTTTGAGTAAAGTAAAATAAAAAGATAATATAATAGGGATTACAATGAAGTGTATATGCTTCAAGGGACTTCTTGTTCTTGATGTTAAGTAAAATAAAAGAAAAATAAAAGAAATTTACTTTGAATGATATTTATTTGAAATAATCAAAAAGTAATATGAAGTAAGTAGAAACAAGGTTATGTAGAAACAAAAGTAAGTAGGTAAAGTATAAGAAATATTGAAGTTATTTATATGTTTTTGGTTTTTCTGGTTATATGCTGTTTTTGATGATTTTATGGATATTCTATATTTTTTTTGTATTTTTCTGGATTTATCTCTATTCATACGTATTTGTTTGTATGTTCCTGGATTTAAACTAATTGGAGAGAGAAAAGTCGAATGCTGCCAAAGTTTGCTGCATTGTGTTACAACATCAGAAAGAATAAGTAAAAAATAAAAAGAAAAGAAAAGGTAATTGTGACCCAATAAGAAAAAATTGCCTTTTTTTTTTTTTTTTTTTTTTTTTTTTTTTTGACTTCTCTAACGCACGGGAACTAAATTCTCACTCGTGCAAAAAAAAAAGAAGTCAAACCCCATGGTATTACTGCCCGTTGGCTGGATTGAACAACCGACCTTCAGTTTACAAGACTGACGCACTACCACTGTGCTAAACCGGCGCCTTTCTTTCGTGTTCTTAACCGTTACACCAAATTTATATCTGGCTAAACGTTTATACGCACAAAACCTTCTTCATCCATCTGTTGAAAACCATCCATCCATCATTAGCAAGATAGATACAACATCAAAAACAACTTTATTACAAACTAGAACCTCAATAGAAGCGTATTCGACTAGCTACATCCAAAAAACGAATCGTTTGAATATTGACATTTCGAGATCTCTCATGGAAAAAACTTGTCAAGATCAGAGTGGCAATGCCGTGTCCGTGTCGGCACAACTTGTTCAACCCGCACCACCAGTTCAGCCCGCACACACTACGGGCACCCCAATTGAAATTCCCAGCAAGCGCACAATTGCTGACAGAACTCCACCTTACGTTCCTACGAATGTCAAGAAGACTATCACCAAGCCTACTACCCGTAGCCAGATGGTCAAGAGCAAAAACTTGAATGTCAGCACCTCCGATTTCAAGCTCAGTTTAGACAAGCCTGTGGACTTTTCTTTTAGTCAGAATGACCCCGCATCCAAACCATTCTTTACCAGGGAAGTAAACCCGCCTTTAGCTCTATGCGAAACTCAAATACTTGATCTTAGTTCCCAATCTGGTATTCCAGATTGGTTTATAGTATATCAAAAACAACAACAAGATCAAACCCGCTTCTTGAACCAACGTTTGAATGCTCTTGAAGAAGTCATGGCTGAGAACAAACGTTTGCGCACCGACTTGGACCTTGCTCAACAGCGTATTGCCGAGCTTGAAGCACAGGTATCTACCGAAGCTATCCCCACCTTGGTACTGGATCCCAAAGTAACTCAAGGAACTGAAGCCTCAAAGTATGCTACGCCAAATGCATCTTTGACTTCCACTAGCCAACCACTTTCTTTCGCTGCTGTGGCAACCAAAGGTAAGGATGCACCTGCACCAAAGAGCAAGGCACCTGCACGCCGTCGCAAGACTACTGCTCGTCAAATGGAAGCTATCCATCGCCGCTTTGTCCCCGTCGCTGCTCACCATGACTATGAGTATGTGTACTTGCCAAGCCGTTACCGTGAACCTATATCCAGTCTTCGAAGCAAGCTGCATAAGCTCAAGATCAACAATGCTCGTGTGCTGGATGTTCATTATCCTGATCGTCAAGTGGTCGCTCTTTTGGTACACACCGAATATACTGCTGATCTGCTCGCTGCCTTTGCCAAAGCTAAGGTCGAACCAATCCAAGGCTTCAATCCGTTGAATCCTGATCTCTTACGTGATCCCAAGTATGCCAATCTATCCGAATCCGACCGTGCTGCCAAGTGTACTGAAGTACATCAAGCTCGTCTTGTCCGTGCATTGAAGCACATCCGTGAGTCTGTCCGCCCTGCTGTTGCTCGATCTTTCTTTGTGAAGGATTGGATCACTCTTGACCAGTACAAGGAGGTCATACCTACTGTTACCCGTGCTGCCAGAGCTGCTGAATCGACGCAAGACGCTACGATGGAGGACATCCATAATACCTTCAGTACCACAGAACTTGATCCTCTCGATGCTGGTGAATCGACCTCATCCCAATGATGAGTGCAACACCCATTGAAGATTTAAATATGCCTATGCCCAACCAAGATACCCGTACTTGTACAAACAATATGCTTACTATGACTCTATGGAATGCCAATGGCTGTAACCGCTACACTGTTGACCAAACTACCAATTCGCTCCTTACATCGTCGCTCATTTTTATTACCGAAACCTGGTTGCTCTCTCCATTACGGCTTATGACTCTGTGGCAACAATATCATACCTATGGCATACCGCTCGAGGGTCAAAGTCGAGGACAGATGGGCATCAGTCTGCTTGTCAATCCTGATTGTCCCTATCCTGTTACTCACTTTCCCTCTGACAACTCTTATGTGCTCAGCTGTCAAGTCTCTACTTTGCTCGTTTCACTGTGTCTATCTACCGCCCTCGCTCTCTGACATTGAAGCAATGGAAATACTAGATGGACTCCCTCACCAAACGCATCCATCACAGACCAACATGGTTGTGTGCGGTGACTTCAATGCGCGACACCAACATCTTCTTGGTGATTCAAGAACAACTACTCGTGGCATCAAATTGTTTGGCTGGATCCTTGAGAATGGAATGACCTGTTGGAACGCTGAGCTAGCCTATGGTATCTCCACTTACTGTGCTCAAGGCCGTGTCAATGCTGCCACCGGTGAACACTTCAACAGTGTCATCGACTTGTTTCTCAGTTCACAACAACTGGTGAATCCCAAGATGCTAGTACACGAAGACCTGTCCCTTGGTTCAGATCACCATCCTGTGTCATTGTCCTGTGTCCTGCCTCCACCACCATCTCCACCTGCTCACCCTCGTCGTTTGTGGAATCTGAGTAGACTGACCGAACCTGACTGCCTCTATGTTGGCCTCTTCCGGGACCGTATCCAACCGTTTCGTGAATGCTTAACAACATATGCATCACCTACCAACACCACTGCACCTGACATGGATGTTCTTGCCAACGAGCTGACCTCCATCATCCACTCTTGTCTGGATGACTCTGTTGGCCAAAGGAAACCTCGTGGTTCTGGCAATGCCTGGTTCTGGACTGATGATCTTCAAACTCTGTTTGACCGTCGTGAACAAACCCGTCGCAAATGGAAGCGAGCTGCTGGTGTCAACAAAGTACTTCGATGGCAAGAATACGAAGTCGCTGCCAAACGGTTCAAGAGTGCTCTGTACTGTCGTCGCCGTGCTACTTGGAAGCAGTCTTGCGAAACTCTGTCTTCTGGCCCGCTGTCTGATACCACTGCCACTATCAAGAGGATTAGGCGAAACCGCACACTGTCTCCATCGTACTCTCATCCGGAAGGTCCCACTGTTGCGGCTACAACCATGGCTAACCACTTGCAACAAGTATTCTCTGGCTCATCTCTACCGTCGACTAGGTACAATGCACCACCAATTCCCTCTGGTCCTCATTGTCCTGAAGATGATCCGTGTCCAGTGGATACCGAGACGGTGCGCACTGCACTTCTCAAACGCCTCTCGCGTCGCAAGGCTCCTGGTTGTGATCACCTACGAACAGAGATGCTATTACCGATTGCTGATGATCTGGTTCCTGTCTTGACCCTGCTCTTTCGTCTGTGCTGGATATGGTCTGCTGTCCCTGCTGCGTGGTGCACTGCTCAAGTGGTTCCCATCTACAAGAAGGGTGATCCTCTGCAACCAGCAAACTATCGACCGATCAGCCTGACATCGGTACTACGAAAGCTCTTTGAACTGTGCCTGCAGACAACTCTTGAAGACACGGCTCCACCACTCGACCCAGTCCAAGGCGGCTTCCGTCATAGTCGTAGTGCTCTGGATCAAGCCCTCTGTCTGAATGAGCTCTGTCGACAGCATGCTATCGATCATCATGGTGAACCTCCTGTTTTGGCGTTCTTGGATATCAAGTCTGCTTATGACACTGTTGATCGAGCCATCATCTGGCGTGCTCTAGAAACCTATGTCTCTCCTGCTCTACTTGGTCTGCTGCAATGTCTGTTTGATAAGGTGAGTATTGAAGTGTTAATCTCTGGTTATACCTCTCCTGCCTTCTGGCCAAGAACTGGTGTGCTCCAAGGTTCAATCCTATCGCCATTCTTGTATTCCATCTATATCAACAGCCTCCCTACTCTGCTTCGTTCTGTTCGCCTACCAGTCTCTGCAAGGTACTATAGCTCGAACCCGCAACGTGAATTCGATGGCCTCTGGTTGAACTGTCTCTTGTATGCTGATGATGTTGTCCTTATAGGAGCAGCTGAAGTCATGCCTCGTCTTCTGAAGGCTGCTGAGGAACACTCTTTCTCCTTGGGTTACCGATGGAATCCTGCCAAGTGTGTGATGCTTAACTGTGCTGTCTCCCTTGGTGGTCCCCAGTTCAAGTTGTATGGTGATCCCATTCCTGTGCAATCTACCTTCAACTATCTCGGTGTTCCATTTGATGACACTGGCTCTATTGCTACTGGTCTGCTGATACAACGGAATGTTACCTCTGCTGTCTCTGCCATGCGTCGCTTCCTGCTGCCTGTCGGTATCCGCTCTCCTGGCTTTTCTCGCCTTACTGCTGTTCGTCTCTATGCTATCTTTATTAGACCTAGATTCGAGTATGGTTTGTGCATCTGCACCTTTTTGCAAAAGCAACTAGCTCTACTGGATCGCGCTCAAGACCAATGTCTTCGTTTAGCATTTGGTGGTCATCCTCGTGCCTCTACCACGGTGTTCAAACATTTGACAAGCACTCCATCGATGCATGTACGGGCCCATACCTTGGTACTCAAGATGATCATTCGTGTCCACCATCTTCCTGATGATTGCTTGCTTGCCAAGTTGATTCCCTTTATCACTGCTGCCCCGATTAAGAGTCGCTTCCGATGGCCAATGTTGCTGAGGCAGAACCCGCTATGGTCGAACCCTAGGTATACAGGTGGGTATACCTCTGTTGATGATCGCCTTGCACATCTCTCCACCGATGCTCGTGTCAAAAAGAGTGTGCTTGCTTACCGCACTGACCTTCTTCAGCATATCCTTGGTCGTCCTGATCCACCTGTTCTGCTATCTGCTTGTCGTCCAAGTATTGGTGTTGATGGCATGTTCTTCATCCCAATGCTCCTCTCTGACCGTAGTCGCATCCTTCGATGGCGTATGGGGTGGCTCCCTGCTCGTCCTATCGATTGTAGCTGTGGTCCAATCCATGCTTCTCGTGCTCACCTCTTGTCCTGCCTTCGTGTTGCTGAAAGGTTGAACCTACCTGCTGACATCAAGCCCAACCCTTTAGATCATGTTTTGAACATGTTGCCAAGAAAGCTTCCAGCCTATCCATCTGAAGCACTGTTTTCCCGTTGGTCCCTTTGGTGGCCTGTTATCTGTCAAGTCCTCCTTGAAATCGAACAGATTTGTCTTCCTGAAGGTACATTTACTGGATCATCTATTGATACCTCTGGCTCTCTTTTCTTGGACAAGATTCGCCCACTACAACCGTCAACTGCGGTCGATCGCTTGTTCTTTGATTCAGTACAAGATTAACGATTGTTAACTGCTGCCTTGGTCTCTCTTTGTTTACTTTGCCTTTTTTTCTCTAGCCATGTCTAGTTTTTTTATTTCTTAACTCTTGTCATCTTATAATTCTTTTATTTTATCTTGTTTTGTAAAATTTATTGCACCTCATGGCGAGACACATACTGTAACGTCTCCTTGCCACTCAATAAACAAAAATCTTTTATCTGTGCTAAACGGGCACTTTTCTTTCGCTTTTGGTTAAAAAGGTAAACTTGTTTATTTTTCGAAAAAAGCCGATAACTCCGCCAAATCAAGCCATCCATCTCCAATTTTTACACCATTCGATTCATCTTTAAAAAACACACCTTTTGGTTTTTTTAATTTTTCGAATACACCAAGTCTATATCACTTTTTTTCAGTTTCAAGTTTATCAAAAACGATGGGACCTTTACGAAAAAACTTGGGGTCAAGGATCCCCAACGCCGCCGCCTCAACAAACTCAGCAAATTCAAATGCTGACGTCACTCTTCAGTCTTTGGCTGCTGCTTACCAAGATCTGACTGCCCGCTTGAGTGCCTTAGAGCAGCTCCAGCTTGAAAACGCTCGCTTGGTCGAACTCACCAAGAATCAGGCCAATGAAATTGATTCTCTGCGTGCCCAACTGGCCGCACAAACTGCCGGGACCCCTATGGACACCCCAAGTTCAAATACCGCTGCTTCTTCTTCTGCTTCTCTTGCTGCCAATAATGGTGCTAAAGTAACCGGTTCTTCGCCCCCTTTGGGTACTGCTGCTTCTACATGGGCTACTGTTGCTTCACGTGGTTCCAAGAGCAAACTCCGTCGCCGTGCTGCTGCTGCTCGAGGCTTCCAACCTGTTACAGGTGAACAAGGCTTCGACTATGTTTATATCCCTCGGTCTCGCAAGATGTCATATACCGAAGCTCGTCGTCGTCTTGGTCGTTTGGGTGTTGACACCTGGCGGGTGTTAGACGTTTCGTTCCCCGCCCACTCAGTTGTTGGTCTACTTGTACATCTTCAGTACAAGCCTGCTCTCGTCGCCTTGCTTGAAAAAGCAAAGATCAAGGTACTGGATCAATTCGATCCCTTGGATCCCAATCACCTTGCTGACCCTGTTTTTGCCTCTGCGTCTCTTGAGGTACGTCAAGAAAAGATGGCGCACATCTCGAACGAGCGTTGTCTTCGTACCCTTGAGCGCTTGCGCTATCCTGTTGCCGTTGCTGTCTCTCGCTTCTTCTTGGCTAATGCCATGGTGTCTGACGAGGCTGTCTCTGATGTCTTGGCCCCAAAGCAAGATCGACCTGTCTTCCCTCGTCACCCTGATCAAGCCGACGATGAAATGCTTCTGGATCAGTATGATCAAGACCGTCCCGCCTCTCGATCCAGCTTTGGATCATTATAATGATGAGTAGTAATACTTGTCATTATAATGCGTCCTCGGTCTCTGCCTCTGGTATGGTCCCAGATTTGCTCACTCCTTCCTCTCCTTTGGTTTCTTATGGCTCTCATGGCTCCCATGGTCCGTCCGCTCCTTCAAATAATACATCATCACTCGTTCCGCTCACCATCGGCTTGTGGAATGCCAACGGTCTCCAGGCTTCCACAGTCGATGACCTCCTCCGTCACTGCCAGTCGTTCTCGTTGGTATTTATAACCGAAACCTGGTTGCTTCCTCCTGCTCGCCTTCCGACCTCATGGCAGCAGTTTCATCTCTATGGTTCTCCTGTTGCTGGTCAGTACCGTGGTTCAATGGGTGTCTCTGCCTTGGTCTCTCCTCGGTGCTCACTGCCTGTGGTTGAATTCCCGGTGAACTGTAAGTATGCTCTTGGTCTGCAGTTGGGTCGTTCCTTACGGCTCATCTGCCTCTACTTGCCTCCTTCATTACCTACTGCTGAGGTACAGTCTGTCCTGGACTCTTTGCCACTCACTGATGATACAATCATCTGCGGTGATCTTAATGCTCGTCTTGGTCGTCTTGTTGGTGACTCTCGTACTAACATGCGTAGCTCTGTCCTTCGTCGTTGGTGCGACGACCATGGTCTCAACATCCTGAACAAGACTCTTGCCTATGGTATTCCAACATACCTGACTTGCCGTGGTCATGCTGAGGTAAGCAGCATTGTAGACTACTACATCACCAACATGCCACTGGTCCATTCAGCAAATATCTCGGTCGCCTTGGATCTTTCTTTGGGGTCAGACCATAAACTGATGTCTCTCTCTTTTGAGTACTCAGTCCCTGTGGTCCCTTCCACACCATCTCCTTCTTCTGGTCAAGTTCGTCGACTTTGGAATCTGTCTCGTTTAAAAGAACCAGAAGTTCAGAAGCTGTACGTGTCCACCTTTTGCTCCTTGTCTGCTGCTTTGCTTGACCAGCTTCAACAGCTGTGTTCAAGTCCACCGTCAACACGTCCACCCATTGACCATCTTAACGATGAACTCAATGCGGCCATCTACTCTGCTCTGGACAAGTCAGTTGGATCTCGTGTCTCCCGACCGAAGCAATGGAAAAGGTTCTGGACCTCTCAACTACAAGCCTTGGCTGACCGTCGCGACTGGCTCTACCGTAAGTGGCGTTGGTCCCTTGGGATTGACAAAGCTTACTGGTGGGGTCTCCATCAAGAAGCTCATGTCCGTTTCCGCACGGCTGTCAAGCGTGCAAAGCGAGAATCCTGGCGTGCCTTTTGTGACTCCCTCGCTCGTGGTGACTTTTCTGCTGCGGTGCGTAGGGTCAAGCAAGTCCATAACCGTCGTCGTCCTCAAGTATCATATGCTCATCCTGATGGTCCCGTCGCTGGTGCCAACGCTATGCGGGATCATCTTGCATCCGTCTACTCTGGCTCTGGTCTACCATCCAGTCGTCCACCTCCTCTTCCATCACCTGATGATCATGTCCCCTTTGATCTTGGTTCCATTTCTGAGGATGATCTATCTGATTCTGGTCTTGGCTCTGGTCTTGGTCTTGGTTCTGGCTCTGGCTCTGGTTCTGGCTCTGGTCTTTCTTCTTTTTCGGCTGACTCTGTTGCTGATACTATGCGTCGCCTACCTCTACGCAAAGCTCCTGGATCTGATCATCTGCGTACAGAGATGCTTATCCCCATTCGTAAGCAAGTCGCTGCTATCCTGGCTCGTCTCTTTGATATCTGCTGCCAATGGTCATACACTCCTTCTCTTTGGCGTCATGCGCAGGTCGTGCCTATCTACAAGAAGGGCGACCCTCATCAACCGTCAAACTTCAGGCCAATCTCCTTGACGTCCATCATTCGCAAGTTGTTCGAAATGTGTCTCTTTCCGTTCTTAGAAGATGTCTCGCCTCCTCTGGACATTGCTCAAGGTGGTTTCCGTCCACAGCGTAGTGCTCTTGACCAAGCCCTCTGCTTGCATGACTTGATGCAAGAGTACTATCGTCGAAAGCGTCATTTCCCTGTTGTTGCTTTTCTTGATATCAAGGCTGCGTATGATACCGTCGACAGACGTGTCATATGGCAATCCCTCTTGGCTGTCAATGCTCCTTTTGCTCTGGTCTCTGTCTTGGCTCATCTCTTTGATGATGTTTCAATCTCGGTCCTGCTGTCCAACCAAGTCTCAACACCATTCACACCGAGTACAGGTGTACTTCAAGGCTCTGTCTTGAGTCCACATCTGTACTCGATTTACATCAATACGCTGCCTGCTCTTCTTCGTTCTGCTGCCACGCGTACAACAACGATGGTTTCGTCCTTGTCTCCTTCTGGTCCTCCTGGTCCTTCTGATTCTGGCTCTTCTGGTTCTGGTCTTGGTCTTCCTTATGGTCCGTCATTGGATGTCTCCTCTTTGTCTCCGTCTCCCACAGCCATCAACTCCCTTCTTTACGCTGATGATGTGGCTATTATTGGTTCTGCCAGTGAAGTCAAACAAATGCTTGACCTTGCCCAAATACATTCACAAGTACTTGGCTACAGATGGAGTCCTACCAAATGTGCCATCCTTAATGCTCCGGATCCGACGTCGTCAAGATACGTCCGTCTCACATTATACGATGAAGACATACCATCTGTTGATGAGTTTGTTTACCTTGGTGTCCCATTCGTCCGCAATGGTATCTCTCCGTCTCGTCTGGTTGCTCACCGCAAGCCTGGTGCTCAACTGAAGATGGCTCAACTGTCTGCTATTGGTGCCAATCGGTCTGGTTTCTCGCTGCTGTTCTCTTCTCGCCTCTATGCTATGTTTGTACGTCCCAAGTTGGAGTATGGCCTAGCCATCTCTAAACTACTCAAGAAGGACTATGACGAGCTAGAGCGCGCTCAAAGCCGGTGTCTGCGACTGATCGTTGGTGGCCACAAGACCTCGTCGACAGTTGTGCTTCGACACATCTGCAATCTGCCTTCGATGCGTTTCCGTGCTGATACCTTGGTATTGAAGTTCTGTCTCCGTGCCCAGACCTTGCCTGATGACTGTCTCTTGTCGCTTCTCTCTTCTTCTCTGCCATCTTCACTACTATCAACTCTTCGCTCTCGACGCATTGTGCTCGATCACCCACCAGAAGTTACGGCTCCTTCACGGCTTAAAACCTGGTTACATGCGTATCGACAGCAAGAGTTTGATCAGTTCCTGGCCTCGACACAGCAAGTCTTGATTCGTGCCTGTCGTCCTGTACTGCGTGTGGATCCAATCCTGTATGTTCCTGCTTCGCGTGCTGATCGTAGTCGGCTTATACGTTGGCGTATGGGTTGGCTACCTGGTGATCCCCGTCCTTGTGCTTGTCTGTTTGGTCATACCACTCGTGCGCATCTCATGGTTTGTCCTCAGGTCCCATCAGCTCTCTGGTGTTGTGTTCCTTTCCCTCCTGCTGGTTCTACCGAGCTGCACATTGACTATCTCTTGTCGTTGTTGCCTGTTTCTCCTTCTGCTCGTTGTCCTCCGTTCTGGGTCAGTCTTTGCACTATCCTTTGGCACTTTGATCGTCTCTGCAACCCTGACGGTGACTACACCAACGATCCTCCACCTGGACTGCTTTGGCATGAAAGGTCGCTCTCCTCGTCTCGGTGAAATGTGTTCGGATCTTCCCTCTGGCTTCTACCCCCCACTGCCACAGCTTTTAGTGCACGATGCGGAGGAGACCATGGATTTGATGATCTACAGAATAGCTCTTTTGATATCTCTTTTTTTTGGCTGCTTTTATCTCTCTCCTCTTTTTTGGTCCATCAAATGGTCGCTAGGACTTTTTTTCGCGTCATGCATATTCTCTTTTTGTACTTTGATTAGCAAATAATGGCCTAAAGGTCGATTGCATTAATCTTTTAAATAAACACATAAATTTTCGACTGTGCTAAACGGGCGCCTTTCTTTCGTGTTCTTAACCGTTACACCAAATTTATATCTGGCTAAACGTTTATCCGCACAAAACCTTCTTCATCCATCTGTTGAAAACCATCCATCCATCATTAGCAAGATAGATACAACATCAAAAACAACTTTATTACAAACTAGAACCTCAATAGAAGCGTATTCGACTAGCTACATCCAAAAAACGAATCGTTTAAATATTGACATTTCGAGATCTCTCATGGAAAAAACTTGTCAAGATCAGAGTGGCAATGCCGTGTCCGTGTCGGCACAGCTTGTCCAACCCGCACCACCAGCTCAGCCCGCACACACTACGGGCACCCCAATTGAAATTCCCAGCAAGCGCACAATTGCTGACAGAACTCCACCTTACGTTCCTACGAATGTCAAGAAGACTATCACCAAGCCTACTACCCGTAGCCAGATCGTCAAGAGCAAAAACTTGAATGTCAGCACCTCCGATTTCAAGCTCAGTCTAGACAAGCCTGTGGACTTTTCTTTTAGTCAGAATGACCCCGCATCCAAACCATTCTTTACCAGGGAAGTAAACCCGCCTTTAGCTCTATGCGATACTGAAATACTTGATCTTAGTTCCCAATCTGGTATTCCAGATTGGTTTATAGTATATCAAAAACAACAACAGGATCAAACCCGCTTCCTGAACCAACGTTTAAACGCCCTTGAAGAAGTCATGGCTGAAAACAAACGTTTGCGCACCGACTTAGATCTGGCTCAGCAACGCATTGCCGAACTTGAAGCACAGGTATCTACCGAAGCCATCCCCACCTTGGTACTGGATCCCAAAGTAACTCAAGGAACTGAAGCCTCAAAGTATGCTACGCCAAATGCATCTTTGACTTCCACTAGCCAACCACTTTCTTTCGCTGCTGTGGCAACCAAAGGTAAGGATGCACCTGCACCAAAGAGCAAGGCACCTGCACGCCGTCGCAAGACTACTGCTCGTCAAATGGAAGCTATCCATCGCCGCTTTGTCCCCGTCGCTGCTCACCATGACTATGAGTATGTGTACTTGCCAAGCCGTTACCGTGAACCTATATCCAGTCTTCGTAGCAAGCTGCATAAGCTCAAGATCAACAATGCTCGTGTGCTGGATGTTCATTATCCTGATCGTCAAGTGGTCGCTCTTTTGGTACACACCGAATATACTGCTGATCTGCTCGCTGCCTTTGCCAAAGCTAAGGTCGAACCAATCCAAGGCTTCAATCCGTTGAATCCTGATCTCTTACGTGATCCCAAGTATGCCAATCTATCCGAATCCGACCGTGCTGCCAAGTGTACTGAAGTACATCAAGCTCGTCTTGTCCGTGCATTGAAGCACATCCGTGAGTCTGTCCGCCCTGCTGTTGCTCGATCTTTCTTTGTGAAGGATTGGATCACCCTTGACCAGTACAAGGAGGTCATACCTACTGTTACCCGTGCTGCCAGAGCTGCTGAATCGACGCAAGACGCTACGATGGAGGACATCCATAATACCTTCAGTACCACAGAACTTGATCCTCTCGATGTTGGTGAATCGACCTCATCCCAATGATGAGTGCAACACCTCATGAAGATTTTATATATGCCTATGCCCAACCAAGATACCCGTACTTGTACAAACAATATGCTTACTATGACTCTATGGAATGCCAATGGCTGTAACCGCTACACTGTTGACCAAACTACCAATTCGCTCCTTACATCGTCGCTCATTTTTATTACCGAAACCTGGTTGCTCTCTCCATTACGGCTTATGACTCTGTGGCAACAATATCATACCTATGGCATACCGCTCGAGGGTCAAAGTCGAGGACAGATGGGCATCAGTCTGCTTGTCAATCCTGATTGTCCCTATCCTGTTACTCACTTTCCCTCTGACAACCCTTATGTGCTCAGCTGTCAAGTCTCTACTTTGCTCGTTCACTGTGTCTATCTACCGCCCTCGCTCTCTGACATTGAAGCAATGGAAATACTAGATGGACTCCCTCACCAAACGCATCCATCACAGACCAACATGGTTGTGTGCGGTGACTTCAATGCGCGACACCAACATCTTCTTGGTGATTCAAGAACAACCACTCGTGGCATCAAATTGTTTGGCTGGATCCTTGAGAATGGAATGACCTGTTGGAACGCTGAGCTAGCCTATGGTATCCCCACCTACTGTGCTCAAGGCCGTGTCAATGCTGCCACCGGTGAACACTTCAACAGTGTCATCGACTTGTTTCTCAGTTCACAACAACTGGTGAATCCCATGATGCTAGTACACGAAGACCTCTCCCTTGGTTCAGATCACCATCCTGTGTCGTTGTCCTGTGTCCTGCCTCCACCACCATCTCCACCTGCTCACCCTCGTCGTTTGTGGAATCTGAGTAGACTGACCGAATCTGACTGCCTCTATGTTGGCCTCTTCCGGGACCGTATCCAACCGTTTCGTGAATGCTTAACAACATATGCATCACCTACCAACATCATAGCACCCGATATGGATCTTCTTGCCAACGAGCTGACCTCCATCATCCACTCTTGTCTGGATGACTCTGTTGGCCAAAGGAATCCTCGTGGTTCTGGCAATGTCTGGTTCTGGACTGATGATCTCCAAACGCTATTTGACCGTCGTGAGCAAACCCGTCGCAAGTGGAAGCGAGCTGCTGGTATCAACAAAGTACTTCGATGGCAAGAATACGAAGTCGCTGCCAAACGGTTCAAGAGTGCTCTGTACTGTCGTCGCCGTGCTACTTGGAAGCAGTTTTGCGAAACTCTGTCTTCTGGCCCGCTGTCTGATACCACTGCCACTATCAAGAGGATTAGGCGAAACCGCACACTGTCTCCATCCTACTCTCATCCGGAAGGTCCCACTGTCGCGGCTACAACCATGGCTAACCACTTGCAGCAAGTATTCTCTGGCTCATCTCTACCGTCGACTAGGTACAATGCACCACCAATTCCCTCTGGTCCTCATTGTCCTGAAGATGATCCGTGTCCAGTGGATACCGAGACGGTGCGCACTGCACTTCTCAAACGTCTCTCGCGTCGCAAGGCTCCTGGTTGTGACCACTTACGAACAGAGATGCTATTACCGATTGCTGATGATCTGGTCCCTGTTCTGACTTTGCTCTTTCGTCTGTGCTGGATATGGTCTGCTGTCCCTGCTGCGTGGTGCACTGCTCAAGTGGTTCCCATCTACAAGAAGGGTGATCCTCTGCAACCAGCAAACTATCGACCGATCAGCCTGACATCGGTACTACGAAAGCTCTTTGAACTGTGCCTGCAGACAACTCTTGAAGACACGGCTCCACCACTCGACCCAGTCCAAGGCGGCTTCCGTCATAGTCGTAGTGCTCTGGATCAAGCCCTCTGTCTGAATGAGCTCTGTCGACAGCATGCTATCGATCATCATGGTGAACCTCCTGTTTTGGCGTTCTTGGATATCAAGTCTGCTTATGACACTGTTGATCGAGCCATCATCTGGCGTGCTCTAGAAACCTATGTCTCTCCTGCTCTACTTGGTCTGCTGCAATGTCTGTTTGATAAGGTGAGTATCGAAGTATTGATCTCTGGTTATACCTCTCCTGCCTTCTGGCCAAGAACTGGTGTGCTCCAAGGTTCAATCCTATCGCCATTCTTGTATTCCATTTACATCAACAGCCTCCCTGCTCTGCTTCGTTCTGTCCGCCTACCAGTCTCTGCAAGATACTATAGCTCGAACCCGCAACGTGAATTCGATGGCCTCTGGTTGAACTGTCTCTTGTATGCTGATGATGTTGTCCTTATAGGAGCAGCTGAAGTCATGCCTCGTCTTCTGAAGGCTGCTGAGGAACACTCTTTCTCCTTGGGTTACCGATGGAATCCTGCCAAGTGTGTGATGCTTAACTGTGCTGTCTCCCTTGGTGGTCCCCAGTTCAAGTTGTATGGTGATCCCATTCCTGTGCAATCTACCTTCAACTATCTCGGTGTTCCATTTGATGACACTGGCTCTATTGCTACTGGTCTGCTGATACAACGGAATGTTACCTCTGCTGTCTCTGCCATGCGTCGCTTCCTGCTGCCTGTCGGTATCCGCTCTCCTGGCTTTTCTCGCCTTACTGCTGTTCGTCTCTATGCTATCTTTATTAGGCCAAGGTTCGAGTATGGTTTGTGCATCTGCACCTTTTTGCAAAAGCAACTGGCTCTACTGGATCGCGCTCAAGATCAATGTCTTCGTTTAGCCTTTGGTGGTCATCCTCGTGCCTCTACCACGGTGTTCAAACATTTGACAAGCACTCCATCGATGCATGTACGGGCCCATACCTTGGTACTCAAGATGATCATTCGTGTCCACCATCTTCCTGATGATTGCTTACTTGCCAGGTTGGCTCCCTTTATCACTGCTGCCCCGATCAAGAGTCGCTTCAGATGGCCAATGTTGCTGAGGCAGAACCCGCTATGGTCGAACCCTAGGTATACAGGTGGGTATACCTCTGTTGATGATCGTCTTGCACATCTCTCCACCGATGCTCGTGTCAAAAAGAGTGTGCTTGCTTACCGCACTGACCTTCTTCAGCATATCCTTGGTCGTCCTGATCCACCTGTTCTGCTATCTGCTTGTCGTCCAAGTATTGGTGTTGATGGCATGTTCTTCATCCCAATGCTCCTCTCTGACCGTAGTCGCATCCTTCGATGGCGTATGGGGTGGCTCCCTGCTCGTCCTATCGACTGTAGCTGCGGTCCGACCCATGCCTCTCGTGCTCACCTCTTGTCCTGCCTTCGTGTTGCTGAAAGGTTGAACCTACCTGCTGACATCAAGCCCAACCCTTTAGATCATGTTTTGAACATGTTGCCAAGAAAGCTTCCAGCCTATCCATCTGAAGCACTGCTCTCTCGTTGGTCCCTTTGGTGGCCTGTTGTCTGTCAAGTCCTCCTTGAAATCGAACAGATTTGTCTTCCTGAAGGTACATTTACTGGATCATCTATTGATACCTCTGGCTCTCTTTTCTTGGACAAGATTCGCCCACTACAACCGTCAACTGCGGTCGATCGCTTGTTCTTTGATTCAGTACAAGATTAACTATTGTTAACTGCTGCCTTGATCTCTCTTTGTTTACTTTTCCTTTTTTTCTCTAGCCTTGTCTAGTTTTTTTATTTCTTAACTCTTGTCATCTTATAATTCTTTTATTTTATCTTGTTTTGTAAAATTTATTGCACCTCATGGCGAGACACATACTGTAACGTCTCCTTGCCACTCAATAAACAAAAATCTTTTATCTGTGCTAAACGGGCGCCTTTCTTTCGTGTTCTTAACCGTTACACCAAATTTATATCTGGCTAAACGTTTATCCGCACAAAACCTTCTTCATCCATCTGTTGAAAACCATCCATCCGTCATTAGCAAGATAGATACAACATCAAAAACAACTTTATTACAAACTACAACCTCAATAGAAGCGTATTCGACTAGCTACATCCAAAAAACGAATCGTTTAAATATTGACATTTCGAGATCTCTCATGGAAAAAACTTGTCAAGATCAGAGTGGCAATGCCGTGTCCGTGTCGGCACAACTTGTTCAACCCGCACCACCAGTTCAGCCCGCACACACTACGGGCACCCCAATTGAAATTCCCAGCAAGCGCACAATTGCTGACAGAACTCCACCTTACGTTCCTACGAATGTCAAGAAGACTATCACCAAGCCTACTACCCGTAGCCAGATCGTCAAGAGCAAAAACTTGAATGTCAGCACCTCCGCTTTCAAGCTCAGTTTAGACAAGCCTGTGGACTTTTCTTTTAGTCAGAATGACCCCGCATCCAAACCATTCTTTACCAGGGAAGTAAACCCGCCTTTAGCTCTATGCGATACTGAAATACTTGATCTTAGTTCCCAATCTGGTATTCCAGATTGGTTTATAGTATATCAAAAACAACAACAGGATCAAACCCGCTTCCTGAACCAACGTTTAAACGCCCTTGAAGAAGTCATGGCTGAAAACAAACGTTTGCGCACCGACTTGGACCTTGCTCAACAGCGTATTGCCGAACTTGAAGCGCAAATCTGTACTGATGCTATACCAGCTTTTACTCTTGATACAAAGGAGCCTCAAGGTACCGAAGCATCCAAGTACGCATCCACTAGTACTCCTATGCCCACTGCCACCAACACGCTTTCCTTTGCTGCCGTTGCATTGAAAGGTAAGGATACCAATGCTACCAAGCCCAAGACACCAGCTCGACGTCGCAAAATTACCGCAAAACAGATGGAAGTTATTCATCGTCGCTTCGTTCCTGTTACTTCTCGTCCTGACTATGAGTATGTCTACTTGCCTAGCCGTTATAGAGAACCCATCTCCAGTTTGCGTGCCAAGTTGCAAAAACTCAAGATCAACAACGCCCGTGTCTTGGATGTACACTATCCCGATCGACAAGTTGTAGCCCTTTTGGTGCATTCCGACTATGTGACAGATCTTCTTGCTGCTTTTGCCAAGGCCAAAGTTCAACCGATCAAAGACTTGGATCTATGAAAGATTTACCGTCCATCTACTATATATATATATACAAACTCCGCGTGCGGAGTTTGGTATGATTAATATGGTAATTGGGGTCACAGAACACGATTACATCATTTTTAAGCGGAGTTTATTAAGCCAAAATTGGCCAATTGCGAGATCTACTAAGAACAGTCATTTTTTCTTCCTTGTTCATTACTTCACTCAAGAGGGATGACAAGTAGAAGGTCATGAAAAAAGTCCGGACCGAGATACGACTTCTGCAGGTCGAGAAAAACAGCTCCAAAAACCAAAAATTGTATGACAAAAAGGCTTGCGAAACGAGAATCGGCAAATCAACATTTGTGGTTGTTGGGTTATGCTAATGGCTTCTCATTCTAAAGGCGTTGGTTCGATTCCCGGTAGACGCTCAGCAAACATAGTCTACTTTTTGCATTATTTTTGGGTCTAAGTAACTTATTATTTTTTTTGGAAATATCAAAAGTTTTCGGAAAAATTTTATCGGTTCTGTATGGTAAAACGAATTCCCGTTGCGGAGATGCTGCCTATCTATCGGCTGATTTCGGACAGATAACAAAACATGTAAAAAAAATATAAAAAGGCCTGTTATTTCTGTTTTTTTTTTTTTCTTTCCTTCATCTTTTTATCAGTTTTATCAATCTCCAATGTCTTCTAACGCTGCTAACAACATGCCAACTCTTGCATACATCGCTGAAAGAACTATGACGGCTGAATGTACATTGAAGTAAGTTTATTTTTTAAGTGGGAGGGAACATAACTAAAGGCAACTGGTAAAAGTTACTTGAAGGAGAACGGTGCCTTTTTTTCATCGCGCAAGTGCAAGGAAGGCTCCGAAATGCGCTTGAACCAGTCCAGCAGGGATGGATTCTTTTGGCGATGCGGCTCAACCACCTGTGCGTGCGGTCGTAGCCGTATTTCTTACCTGGATGGATCCTTCTTTCAAGGTCGCAAGTCAATTATCCATCAAACACTGTTAGTAGTGTATCTCTTTCTGCTGCAAGTTCCAAACGGAACAATATCTACCATGACTGGACTTAACCTGCCAACTGTCCGCAGCATTGTCAAAGATATCTATCAAGTAATGGAGGCAGATCTTCGAATTGAAGATGTTCAAGTTGGTACATGATGCTTTGTTGATATCAGAGTATGTAATTAATTAGTCATACTTAGGTAGGGTTGGCAGTGATGGACAGCCAATTGTTGTTGAAATAGATGAGAGCTCTTTTTGGTACACTAAATCACATTCATGGTACAGAGGGGTAAATGGTGTTTTTGGCTGTCGTCGGTGTTTAACGCCCTGCTCAACTGCAGCTGCCCTCCCTCTTCTTCTTCTTTTTCCCCCTCTCAATTTCTTGAACCCTTTCTTTTTTCTCTTTTTGTCTTTCTCTTCTTCCTTCTTTTTTTCTCTCTTCTTCTCTTTTTTTTCTCTCATCTCTTTATTTATGTTTTTGCTTTTTTTTTTTCTTTCGCCCCCCCTCCTCCCTCCCCCCCCCTCTTTTTTTTCTTTTTTTCTTTCTTTTTTCTTTTCTTTTCTCCCCTCTTTTTCTTTCTTCTTTTTTATTCTCTTCTTTCTTCTTTTTT